>NW_015150654.1:707826-729792 GCF_000732505.1 Cyprinodon variegatus
TTTAAGGCCGATACCGATAGGGGGCCGATTATATCGTGCATCCCTATATAAAAGTGTGAGTGTGTGCGTGAATTGGTGAATGAATGTAGTGTAAAGCGCTTTGGTCAAGTTACCTGACTTGAAAAAAGGCGCTATATAAGTACATGCCATTTACCAAATGTTAAATGGTCTCTACTCACGTAGCTTTAATTTTACTTTGACCTACATTCATTCACCCATTCAGGCACACACTCGCACACTGATGGTGGCAAAACTACAGCTGCCCTGGGGCTCACTGACAGAAGCGTGGTGGCCGTACAATGGCGCCTCCGGGCCCTCTGACCACCATCAGCAGGCAATGCAGGTGAAGTGTCTTGCCCAAGGACACAATGACACTGAATAGCAGGAGCTCGTAAAGAACCCTCTGACTGCAGGGCAAACTCCTGCACCGACGCCACTGTCGTCTATGAATAACGGTAAGCCAATGAAAGCGAACCAACAAAATGCATTAAATGTAATTTGGGAGCAACTAAGGAGCAGAGTATGTTCATTTAAAAAATTCAGTTTCACAGTATTATTGTAACATACAGTAAATTCCAGACTATAAGCCGCTTTTTTCCTGCTGTTTGAACACTGTGGCCTATAATACAGTGCGGCTAATACAGGTTTTTTTCATGCTGCCGTGTGAAAACATCCAGCATCACCGGCGGGTTTGGGAAGGCTGGGCTGCAGCGGGATGAAGAGGAGCGCGAGTGCTCAGGTGAGAGCGACAGCATCCTGAAGCTGTTCCATTCAGACACCGAGGAAGAGGACTTTGAGGGTTTTAGTTCGCAGGAGGAAGAAGAAAGTGATTAATGACTTTTCCTGGTCGGCTGCAATGTTCTGTGCGTTGTTCAATTAAAAGTATCGGTATATGCAGCGTTATTTGCGTGTTACCGACACATACGTATATCTAAATGTGTTACAGGTAGTTTGAAAAAAAAAAGCATTTATAATACTTACTGTATTTGTTTGTTTTATCATACGGATTAAATCAAACGTTAAAAAAATGCTCACGTGTAATATCTTTATTTGTAAATATCTAATACAACGTGGGAAACCTGCGGCTTAAAATCCGGTGCGGCTTATAGAACTACAAAATTGATTTCCTTTCTAAAATTAGAGCGTGCGGCTTGTAATCAGGTGCGCTCTATAGTCTGGAATTTACGGTACTCATTTTGCGCTTATTTACTCTGTCACTTTTATCATCCTTTGTGATGAACTAGTGGAAACACCTATTAAAACCTCAGTGCAAACAGTCTGTGGTCCACAGTTGCATAGATCTGTGTAATAGACCTGAGGCGCAACAGGGGCTGCAATGTTGCCTTCAAGCCAGTGTTGTTTTTATCAACAGTGATGAGATTATTTCGTTGAAGCTCCTTTTTTTTCATGACGATAAACTGAACAGAACAATAAAACTGACGAGCTAAACATGGATACTTGAGAACGAAAAGAAGATGAGTTTTCGTCAACGAGACGAAACTAAATAAAAACTAGCGGATGGTGGGTCAGAGATTTAAAACGCAGCATTGTGCTGTAATCTGTTAGACAAGCTAAGCAACATTAGCCGCGCTGCTGCGCCTGTTTGACAACACAGCCCACCCGCCGCGCAGCGCTGCACATTCTGCATGAGAACAGATGGACCCTGGCAGCAGCAGCAGGGGGGAAAATGACCCAGAATCATCCGGTTCTGCAAACTCTGATCTTCCAGCTGAGCTGCAGAAATGCTTGAATGTGCAGCTTAGCTCAGAGTCTGCGCTTCACGCTCCACTCTGATGGTTCGCTCTCAGCAGTCTGGCTCTACCTGCTCTCGCTGCTTAATAAACTATGTGGCTGATAATTCTCTGCCAAGCGTAAAAAAAACCCTATTAAGATTTTATCTCTAATTTCTACCAAACGTTATATCCAAATAAAATATTTCATTGCATTCTGTTTTTGGCTAAAGAGCCAGGAGAAAAAGAACATAGATCTTTGTATATTTCTCTCTCATTTTTCCCATTTCTATCTATTCAAATATAATCTAAATCTTCATTAAAACATTTTCTCTGTTTCCTAGTTAGCATATTCATTCAGTTTAGGTCTGGATTGCCATGACATCACAAGGTAATTATGGAGGTTCTCTGTGTATTTTTTATTATATCATAACCCTGTGAATTTAAATCTACTTTGACCCCTGACCTATGGAAGAGGATTAGGGCCACTGAAAAAAAAAGTTCACAGATTTTTACATTTTATTTCAGTTTAACATAGGAAAAAAGTCAGAATTCTGACTTTAATCTCAGAATTCTGAGAAAAATATGTTAAACTGAAATAAAATTTAAAAATCAGTTAACTTTTTTTTTTTGCAGTGGCCCTAATCCTCTTCCGTACTGACCAGCAATAATCAAGAGGTAAATTGAAGAAATAAAGCAAAAATTGCCAAAGCAGATGTTCCAAAAAAGTAAAAAAAAAAAACAAAAAAAAACAATCCACTGGACTTTGGTGCTTTTTCAATTTAAAATGTGGTGGAACAAACAATTATCATGTTTTCTAAGCTACTGTATAAAGCCTGGAACTCAACGCTATTCCTGATATTTTGAATTGAAAAAGCTTCCTGGATGGGAAGAGAAACATCTTCAAACTTGGAGTCCAGAGCATGTTTTTTATTTTTTTATTTTATTGAATGACTCTGACCTTGATGACTGAGAATCTTCACCAGCTCATTGAAAGAAGAGAGTTTTTGTTCTTTACTTTTTTGGAGCAATGAACATTGTGTTGTTCAATGTGTAACGCATAATTTATAGTAGATCAGGAAGTATTTGCGGGATGGAAAGGTTGTATTTTTAAAATGATTCCTTTATTGTGCATTTTATCAGCTTGTCTTTCTGCTATATTAACCAATATGATGTGTTGAACTAGATCTGCTATTTTCACAGCTTTTGTGAGACTTTTTTTTTTTTATAAAATAGGGCATTAATTCATAAAAAAAACTTTATTTGAATTCTATAAATCAATTTTCCGCCCAACAGCAATGATAAACTGCACAGCAGCATTCTATACCCAGCTATTGTAGTATCTAGGCTAGAGCTGTAAGTCTGGTAAAGAATCTAGTTAATATTGTAAAGTGTAAAGGTTAAAATGTTTTTGCAACATAAAACTGACTAAAACCTTAGATTATAGTTGCCTAAAACCGATTAACAGTACCACATATCGTAATGACTAAATGTAACTAAAACTAATAATAGTCTTCGTCCTGAAGACTAAAACTAAATCAAAGATGGCTGTCAAAAATGACACCGCTTTCAGCAATAAGTAAAGGGTTCTAATCCCAGCATTGTCTTTCTTCATGCAGGTTCCATGCACAGGTTCTCTTTGGGTACTCCAGATTCACCCCTAATTTCACCATCATGGCTGTCAGTTAATTGGCTCCTTCAAGTTAATTGTTCAAAGCAGAGCAGGTAACAATTGTGGTGCCTGGTTTTGATAATCATTGGTTTATTATGGTTTTAATCATCCCTGTTGATCCTCTTTGTTGTGTGTGGGTGAGGTTAAAGGAAGTCGAAGGCAAAGTCTGGATACTAACCTGAGCATTTTGTAGAATATTGTTGACCAGCACTACTCTACGTCTTGCATTAAGTAGTTTCTTCACATAAGGATCCAGGTCTAATACAACCTTCTGGTGTTCATTTATCCTTATTAACTCTGTAAAACACACAAAATACAATCATTACAAAGCAATGTTTCATTTTTTCTAAACAATATAAATATTAATATTTTTTTTAATGAAAACAAACACAAAGAGATTACCTGTGGCCAGGTTGTCTATATGCTCTCTTAATTCCACCTGACTTTCTCTGCAAAAAAAAATAAATAAATAAAATAATTAGGTAAGGAAATAAAAGGTCTAATGATGCACTGCAGAGCTGAGGGGTTGTTTTTAAAATGGGAATATCACGTGACAATGAGCCAGTTCAGCTGTTCAGGTTCTGAGCCACGATCTAGTTTACCTGACCGAGTGCACGTGCACATCCAGCTGCTGGACCGCTGGTGTCAACAGCTCCAACAGTCCTTCTCCTACAGGATCGGAACCGGCCGAAGATTCAACCACTCCGACGGCAGCCATTCCGCTGAGGAAGCAGGAAAAAAACAAAAAAACACAGACAGGAAACCACGTGACTGTGACCCTACTAAGAGGATTGCCAATGCTACGTTCGATGACAGTTCGGGATTTAAAGTTTCAAGGTTCACATATGAACTGAAATTAAATACCTTCAAGGCGTCAAGCCCTAACCAACGTCCACACATTAAATTATCACTTTATGAGCAATGCTATATATATATATATATATATATATATATATATATATATATATATATATATTATAGATATATATAGATAGATAGATAGATAGATAGATAGATAGATAGATAGATAGATAGATAGATAGATAGATTTTGTTTGGCCTAAATCTCAATAATTGTTTAATATCTGACAAATGAAATGCATTTTAACCTCCGTAACATTTTTAACAAGCATATGTTTTTTAATGTAATGAATACAATAACACACATAAACCTGGTTACAAAATATTTTGCGGATTAAAACGTCCGAAGTGAGAACGGGACTGACTTGAATCTTTGGGGTTTCCAATTTACTGCTGACATTGAACACAACATTCTCACCATTTTCCTCCCCGAGCTCTCCAAGCAGCACCATTTTAGCCACATAGGTGGCTGGACGCAAACGGGACGCGATTATTTAGGGGTGGTTGTTTTTTTTTTCGTTAGCTCACAGGTTATTCAATTCCGTTTTTACTTTCTTTGCCAACTGAAAGGGAAAAGATTCTTTCATTCTTTCTTTCAAACTGAAAATCAGGACACCCAAAGGAGGGCTAGCAGGAGGAGCTAGCTGCTAAAGCTAACCGCCCCAGATCTCAGTCCTTTCTCCACAGAACCAGCATCAACAGTAAGTATAAAACTAAACACTGTGCTATTGCTGAAATAATGAAAATAGTATTTCATTACTTTTAATTTCATTCATCGATTTATAAAATGGTTTAAAACATTGAAGCATTGAAATCCCAACGAGTACCGAGAGATACTAAATTTGTTCTACCAGTTCAGAATAAATTTAACATTTATAGTAGAAAGTTTTTGCTAAAGAACAAAATAGTCAGTTTTCTTTAGAAAAGTCCCGGTTCGGTCGTTAACGGGTTGACTCTACTGAACAGGCCCAGAGAGGCAGCCTGGAGTCTGGGTGAAACTTCCAGTAGGAGCTGAAAAAAACTAAAATATATAGATAATCAAAAATGTTTTTAAGTGGGGTAAAAAAATGCACATTTAAAATATTAGTGAGAGAAAACACAGGTGGACGGAAAATGCAGGTATTGAATGTAGCTTTTTGTTACCAAGGAAAACAAATGAGAAAGTTGTTGTCCCCTAAATGGTCAGGTCTCTCTGAGCAGCAGCAACTGGAGCAGGTTTTTATTCTCATCATGTCCACAAAATGTTCCTGATACTGACCTCAGATGCACACATATAATGCAGACATCATTTAAAACAAGTGTGCATGAAGGAGAATGCTAAAGGTTAAACATGAAAAGTAGTATTTATATAAAGTGTAGCTTTGTCTGAAATTAGCTGAAGGTTTCTTTGATTTTCAGCAGTGGGAGTTTTACTCTCTGACTGCATGGATGAGATTCCCTTCACTGCTTTGGGAAAGATGCTGTTCATTTGGTTTTTGATTTTGTTACTGATTTGTTTTTTTCCTGAGTGAACAGCAAAAGGTGCTAAAGGAGGGCTGTTTGCAGAACCTGTCTTCCACCCCATGTGGCACAGTGATGATGCCAAAAATAGTCTTAATTAATATCAAGGTCTGACATAGCACTGGGATATTTTAAAATAGTTTAGCACAACACATGTGTATATATATATATATATATATATATATATAATATATATATATATAAATAAATAAATTTAGGACTAAAACAATTAATCAATTAATGAAATAATTATCAACAAATGTAGTAATCAGCTGTTAATTGGAGTATAGAGACTCTAAAACATGCTTTTAGCTCTGTTTGGTGGCAATTATACCAAAATTGGAAGAAAGGAAAAAAAAGAAAAAGAAAAAAAATATATATATATATATGTAAATGTTTGAGTTTATCCTGATTTAATTTTGTAAAAAGTCTTTGGCTAACCGATTATCAATTAATTGGAAGAATAACCAGTTGATTTATCTATTTGCAAAATAATCTTTAGTTGCAGCCCTGATGTCACACTTTCAAATCTCTTTTATTTATTTGATTGTGTGAACGTTATTTTACACGTTTTAGCCGTTTCGTTTTTTATCTGTACTGTTTTATGTTTTTACTTCTTTTGTACAGCACTATGGCTGTTTCTAAGTGCTTAACAAATAGGAATGGTTTGGATATATTAGGGGTGGGGGGGATCAATTTGACAATATATTGTAATTTTCGGCTGCCTGATATAATATCGATCTTTCAGTTCTGAATATCAATCAAAAGAAAATGTATGTAAAACAATGAGGGGAAAATAGTTCCCTCTGCACAGCCATTCTGGTAGATGGGGCTGTGTCGGCTGTGCGATGCGGCGCCATATCTGTAGTTTGATGCAGTTACAGTGGAAGACGTGGACCAACTCAAACCCCAAACAACATGGATTCTGATGAACATATTAGACAATTGCTTTTTTATTTATACATTTAATTTTGACAGCTGGGTAAAATATCGGCATATATAGAAATACTGTAATATCGTGACATCCTATTGTGACATGCATTGTATCGCAATCCTTTCCCCCAGTAAATAGGGCTGCAACTAACGATTATTTCGCAAATTGATTAATCTGTCGATTATTTTTTCAATTAATTGATTGGTAATCAGATAGCAAATGGTTCCTTAAAGATTTTTTAAATTAAATTAAACCAGGCGAAACTAAATCCTTTACACTTAAGAAAACAAAAAAAAACAACTCTTCTCTTCTTATCATGAGTATTGCATCTTTTTTCTGACCCACAGCTTATTGTTCCTTTATATTCATTGCAAACACACTCCTACTAATGAGGCCAGAGACCCAATGCCGTATAAGCACAGTTTTTAAATGATTTATTATTATTATTATTTTTTATTAGTAAATGGGTCTTTGGATTCATAAACCTATGTTGTCAGTATGTGATATTCCTGCTTTCTTAGTCTAGACTATCGTAAATCTTCCTTAAAGACTAACACATGCTTTTTTTATTCTCTTGTTCCCAGGAATCTACAATCAAATCTCTTAAAATGAGTGCTGCTGCATCCCAAAAAGTAGTGCTGAAAAGCACCACCAAAGTGTCTCTCAATGAGCGGTGAGGCACCATGCACCCTGTCAGCAATTAGTCATCAGAGGCAAAGACCGACTTGGCTTGTTAAGATTTTTAATCTCTTCAAGAGGCTGCTGAGGGGTACTGAACCCAAATGGATGCTGTTCTCATCATTCCCAATGTGTGCACTGCTCACACAACACTGTTCTGCATATCTGTACTTTCTTACACATTGGCTGAAATAAATAGCAAAGCCATCCTGGACCTAAGAGTTCAATCAGGGCTGAATGTGATGAGTAAGCAGTGCATACATGTAGACAAAGGGTAAGCTGTTATTAAGCCTGTGCTGGAGCACATCACTGTTCTAAAACAGCCACGATGGGCGCCATGTTTCTGTAGCACTGTATGCACCAAGTATACATCTTCTAAGATGGGCAGGAAAGCTCAGCACGGCAGAAAAATGCCGCAGCTTCTTATGCTCTTCGTTCAGGTTTTTCTCTCTCGGCCCAGTGGTAACCAAGCTTCTGCTCTTCTCTCTGTCGCTGTTTTTCTCTCTACTCTCCGTAAGACTCAGTCCAAGCCCGGACGTGACCGAATCAACCTCTGTATCCCATTTCCCTTCTACCTTCCCTGCCCGATGCTGGTCACTGTACAAGTCACGGTCCATGCTGTAAGTGGCTGAGTCCAAGCTAATGTCCAGGGCCTCTGCTGCAGCTTGGTGAGATTCCTGACACTCAGCGGGAGGCCTGTAAGTGGCAAATTATTACTCACTTTCTAAAACCTTTATCTCTCCTCTCTCTTTGGATTCACATGTCTTTCTTTCTACTTTATCTGTCCTCTATGAATTTAAAACGCTGATCCTAAACATGAATGAGTTAGCGATGTCAAACAATTGACAGAGAACAGAAGTGGCACCTACTGAAGCAGAAAAGAGCCTTGACTGCCTTTTTGACCACATCTACAATGTGAGAAATGAGTTGATATGGAACCCTGCTTCCTCCTCCTGCTCTTTATATCCCACCCCCATCTTTTATTTCCTCCCTCTTCTTCCCTCCCACCTCTAAAGCTTCACTAACATGCTGAAGAACAAGCAGCCTACTGCGGTAAGCATTCGAGCCACGATGCAACAGCAGCATTTGGCTAGTGCCCGCAATCGCCGGCTGGCCCAGCAGATGGAGAACCGCCCCTCAGTCCAAGCAGCTCTAAATCACAAGCAGGTAAGGTCAAACATCAAATTCTTTACACATCCTTTTTCTGTCAGGAATAGTCCTGCCATTGGTGTATAAACTAACAGATTCTTAAAACCGTTCCGGATCGTAAAGTCTGAGAACTGCTCTTTCTCAAGGCTTGAAACATGCTGGTAAAGTTATGGTTACTAAATCAAGTTTCTGTAATGCTCCTATGAACCTAAAGGAAGTGACACCAGCAGATAATAGCGAAGCCATGATACTTTGATTCAATGTAAACCAATCAAATTACAGCAAGAGAGTCTAGCTGCAGACCTGCGCCGTCAGGACAGGAAGTTTATTTGAAGACTTTCAAAGTAAAATAAAAGCTATTATACCTGAAAAATTGTTTATTTCCTGGGTCTTGATAGAAAAACGTTTGTTTAGTCATGTGTTTAACAATCTATATATTAGATTTGATGAAAATGTGTGATTGTGATGATGGTGGACTACTTTGCATTTACGATTTTATAAAGGAATGGTGTTAGGAGTCTGAGTGCTTGAATATTGAGGACAACGCAGAGATTTAAAAGCTTCTCTTCCAGCTATGGGAAAAGGGGCCCACAGGCTTCCTGCATGTTCCAGCAGCCCTCTGGGTTCAAGCCTTATTTCTTACAGCATTATCTCTGAAAGAGAAGACTCAAAGACACAACTGAAGCTCTCCCTTCTCCTCCTGTGGGAGTGGGAGTGTGATTGATGAGGATTGAGGATGAAATTTAAATCTAATATAGTTTGTTTTTCATTGAGTCCGTGGATGATTTTACATTTACACACTACAGAAGTTCTACATGAAGTGCTGTGCTATGTAGCGCTGATGCAAGCTCAGTTTGATCATATAAGGCAAGTTAACAATACAGATGGTTAAAATGAACAAATAAAGCAAACGGTGGATAAGTAAAGGTCTGTAGAAAATAATAATGAAGTTACCAATAGCCAAAACACTGGAATATTTGTCACTCGTTAAGCTCCACTACCTTTATGACTTTGTGTGTAGTTTTGGTAACTTGGCGTAGCTCACAGGGCTCCTCTTTTTAGCCTTTTTCCCAGTTAGCGCATTGAATGACGCATTAAAGCGTGTTTTTCAAACATGACTTTGGCCGCTAAGAATCTGAATTTTGCTCCCACCGGCAAAAAACCTGCGTCTAAGCTAGGGCTAGGCGATACGACCTAAAATCAATATAAAGATAAATTCTGCAGCTTTACCTCGATAAAGATAAGATCTATCAGAAATAAAGGCAAGTGCAGGAAATGCAACTGATCTATTTCTAATTTACTTATTCAATAAATCAAATTGCATATTGCTTTCAATTAAATATTAAAGTCTTATACTAGGGGTGTAAATATTAATCGTTTTGTATCGATGCATCGATCCAACAGCCAACAATTCGAAGCATCGACACGTCTGCAAGAGTATCGATTGTTTTTTTGTTTTTTTTTTGTTTTGTTTTTTTTTCCCCCCTCTGCTCTGTTTTTATCCACTTGCTTCTGGACGTAATTCTGACTCCGGTGCTGCAGTGGCGTTAAACCTAATTTGCCCTCCTACCTCGCTACCTTTAGCCACTACCCTCTTTCGGCATGCACACACAGTTGCGTAAACAGTAGGCAAGACGGACATGGCGGAGGAAAAAGAAGATGGTGTATTCTTGAGTATTGAAAATAATCAAATCGTTGGGTCAGGAAATCGATACTGAATCGAATTGCCATGATGGGTGTGATTTACACCCCTATCTTGTACCCATTCAAGTTTAAACATTCAACAATGTCTCATTGAACAGGAGAAAAGTGTTTCCTCTCTTGCAAATGTCTTTGCACAAATGTAATGGAGCTTTTTGCACATCTTTGAGTTTAACAGCGTGGCTGTGCTGTAGGTGTTATTTCTGGTAGTTCCAACAGTTTTCAGACAAACTTTGCAGTTCGTGTTCTTTTGCTCAACATCTATGGCGTAATTTTGGTGCTACCCAACTGAGAGTGCAGTGAGAAAAATGTGCATCGTTTAAACCTGCACACCTTCACTTAAAACCGATCTGCCACACGCTCAACTCTGACAATGCGCTCTACACTTTTTCTCTGTGCACTCAGCTTCATCTCTGCTCTCGCTCAGCTCCACGGGATTAACTGATGTAATTTGGTTTGCAGCTGTTAGACGCTTCTTCGATGGGCTCATCCACCTTTCTACGCTTCTGACTGGATGGGTGGAGTCACTTGATTCCCCCCATGCTGCAGAGTCTCAAAGGGGAAGGAAACACCAGCCACTAGTGCACACAGACAAAATGGCAGAATTATTTACAGACTTGTATGCCGAATTTACTGACATGCGAAAATTTGCCCTGGTTACCGTAATGAACGATGGTAACAGTAAAAATCAGGTTTATCGCCCAGCCCTAGTCTAACCCCTCCCTGGCAGCTCTGTGGCCCCTGTCTCCCCGCAGCTGGGCGTCTGGTGACGCCTTCATACTGGGTTAGCATTGATGATGTCACCAATGCGGAAGTAATCAGGAAAGTAAACAATGGAGAGCAAGCATTAATGGAAGCCAGGTCGTAGTCGATGTGCTTTTATCTGTCTGAATCCCTCTCACCAGAGCTGCTCCATGTTTATAGAATGTAAACAGAGTAGTTTCTGCTTGATAGATTAGAAGTGACTGGCGTG
This sequence comes from Cyprinodon variegatus, assembly GCF_000732505.1. Classification (NCBI taxonomy): domain Eukaryota; kingdom Metazoa; phylum Chordata; class Actinopteri; order Cyprinodontiformes; family Cyprinodontidae; genus Cyprinodon; species Cyprinodon variegatus. Next base: position 719,024 of record NW_015150654.1, read on the forward strand.
GTTAGTTCAATGGTATCATGTAATTTAGCAGGTTGACCCGGCCCTGGTGTTACACAGCAGGCCAATTGATCCCATATAATAGAATTAGCTTTTTTTAATTCACTACCAACTGAGCTTGTTTCACCGCCGCGATGTTTGCTGCTCTGCTCTGCTGAAAGCCGGGTAGTCATGTGGCTTTACCTGTAGCTGCGCACACTGTCTACACAGTGTTATAAAATCGCAGTCTTTCCTGCGATTACACAGCATCGAAATTACGATTGCATTAATCCTGCAGCACTACTATATGTTTAAATCCATTTCAACTGGATAAGGTTTAAAATGCAAGAAAATATCAAAATAATAAAATTATCACAGTTCTTTTATAAAGAGGTATCTAATGTGTGTTTGCATGTATTATGTTATATATTCTTTATTTTGTTACTATTGTTTGTGATGTTCTTCCCTTTGCTGTTGGACCATAAAGATTTGCCACTAAAGGGTCTGAACTTAGCTTTGTGTTCTCACAGTGAATAATATGTAGATACATGATCAGAATAAATAATAACTTCTGGGAAAAAAAACAGTAGACTAAATTAACTTTCAAATCTCTATTTTATATTCTAGGAAGTGTTTTTATCTTCAAAAACAGCAAATTTCACAGCGTGACGTGCAGTTTTTAACTTTTAAAACATGATTTTCTTGGTCTTTAAGAAGGGATGTTTAAGTGAGCAATCTCTTTGCACTGTTGCCCCAATCAGGGGGGGAAAAAGGATCTGTATTTTTACTGTGGACTGCATTTTATTTCATGTGGAGGTTTGAAATTACAGCAGTCCTATTATGCACATTTAAGAATTTTTTTTTTTTTATCCTCAAAATAAAAGTAACACAAAAAATCTGAATTCTTTATTGTTTTTCTGCAGTTCCAACGATCAAGAAATCATAATAGATTAATACTTCAATAAAAGTTATACTCAAAGCTCCAGATAGCGTACGGCAGGTTAGTCACATGGTGTCATTTTCTCCAGGATGCCCTGCATGGAAATTCAATCATGAATGTATATCATGTATGAGCCTTATAAGTTTCTGTGGCTCCAGACAAATCTGTTTTTTTTTTTGGTTTTGTTTTTTTGGTCCAGTGTGGCTCTTTGAACGTTTTGGCTCACTGACCCCTCGCCTGGGGAATGATTAAATAACTCTGGTGTAGAAGGTATAACCTCAGTAAAAGCAGCTTTAAGATCTCCAAATTAGTTAAAAAAAACAATCCGCTGGACTTCGTTTTCAAGTTTGAAGACGTTTGGAAACGACATCCAGAGGATTTTTTTTTTCCTTTTTTGGAATGACTTTGACCTTGATGACTGAATCAGATATTTTGTTTATTTAGTCCTTGAAGAACTCAAGCAGTTGGAACAAGAAATGAAAAACTGTTATTTAAAAAAATAATAATAATAATAAAATGTGGGATTGGTATGAAATGAAATTTTTTTAGTTTAACTGACCTAAATTCTTGGCTCAAAACGTCTGAAACATATATGACTGATTTATGCGTTTAACCTTCACCCAGTGGTAGACTTTAGAAGGTGATCTGGGACTCCAGCTCCTTCCGTCGGAGGCGGAGGGACGGCTGCCCGCCTGGTTGGCGAGCTGCTGCTGAGAAACACGAACCTGATTTTTGAATGGAGTGGGATTTTAATAAACCCTATTTGAGTTTAACTAACCTTTATTCACACCCTAAAAATATATCAAAACTTTATTTTGTATTTCAGTTTTTACTGTGGCGGTTCTACTGGTTTAATTTGAGAGAGATGGAAATCAGCAATATTTACTAAATTGCTGCGTAAACCTGTCAAGATTAGATTTTTCTCTCTAAGATCTGCGTATTTTAATCAAATAGGCTTCAATCAGTGAATTATGTTATTTTACCAAACCAATGGCATACATCAGCATATTGAAGAGCTTTTAAATATGTCAACCCTACCAGTTTTTACCAGTTTTCAAATATTTTTGGTTTTTAGAAATATTATATTTCTCAGGTTCAATTAATTTTATTCTTCGAGTTTTGAGTGAACAAACTTTATTAGCTCCAGGTTGTAGATAGGAGATTGAAGCAGTAGGGGGCGCTGCCCCCAACTTAGTGGACCCTGATAGTTATGTTGGCCACCTAAAGGGTTTATGTTTCTTATATTGACCCAGGTTCATCATTATTACTGTAAAAGTTCACAATAGAAACTAACAAGTCTGATATTATAATCTGTATCGATCCCAATATTGACAAAAATTCTTTATCAAGTTTAGGTGAAAATGGAGCCAATTAACAGGAAGAGATGTTCTTTGTTTATAGCTTTGCTTAATTAAAGTTAGGTTAAATATCTCTTTCATTTGTTTATATTGTTTAAAGTTTATTTTTTGAACATCTGTTATTGATTTACTACATAAGCAATGTAATGCCAGTTGTCATTTTTAGTATTATTTTTTGTTAGAAATTTGTTGTATTTATGACTTCACCCCCCCCCCCCGACATTATAATAATCTCAGGTCGCCTCTTTGCATATATTTGTTTATATCCACACGTATTTTCTTGTAGAGGGTTTTTTTTTGTCTTTTTTTTTAGCAAATATGTCACGTTTTTAAAAATTATTATTATTGCCTTGTTTACTACCTTTATATTATTGCCTTAGCTTAATACATATTATATTAAATATAACACATACTATTTAAAAAAAAACAACTTAATTAGCTTAAATTTCTTTAAGCTACTTGAGTTTATATGACTTTTTAATGAGATGGATTCATCATATATTAAGATAGCTGCAAATAGGTTTAAAAGCAGCTGTGGAGTCTTTAAAATTTGATAACTGTAAATGATTTTTATGAGTAAATCTAGCAGGCGTGTCCCGTTAAAACCTTTTAATTTCAGATATGATACCAATTGGCAGAAATCATACCAGCTTTTATTACTTACTTTGTATTGTAGAATGTAAGAAATGCTTGATCAAGTAATATTACTAAAAATGGGAACAAAAGTCAACAAAGAAAAGATTAAATTAACCAGTGAGTTATAGACGCTGTAACAGAAGGAGATGATAATAGTTTGGCTAATATTGGATCAGGAAATCCCTAAAATCTAGCATGTTTCTGCTCGTCTCTCATCATTAAAGTTGTATTTCCACTTGTGGCTATGTAATGTTCAGCTTGTCATAATTATTGATTGTATGAATGTGGGTGACCTTCCAAGAATCTCTTCATGATTCGCTATTAAGTTTTAACAGGAAGGAAAGTAATGTTCTAGCTCAGGCTGATTTTATAGGTGCTTTTTTAATTTCCATCTGATCCCCTTTGTCACCAGCCAATCCGTAGCGGTAGCACCATCCATACCATCTGCTTGTTTGTGCTAGCAGATATTCAAACAGGTCGCCCTCGATTTTACTTTATAATAAAATACCTAAATAACATTTTTCCCTCACTAAAGTAAGTAAGCGTACTAAACTATAATAAATGAAAGGTTAATAATGTATTGCTTGAGAAAATAAATGCATTTATGCTCGTCGCTATAAGCATGCTTGGTGTGAGGAATCGAGTCAATGAGTCGACGCCATCAGCTGGTTTTCCTTAGAAAACTTTGAATCAGTTTGACTGGATGATCTGGTTGCATTATCTCTATAAAGTGCCTTTGAGATGATGTGTTTTGAATTGCCGCTATATAAAGAATCTGAATTGAACAATTGAAGTATTCCTGCTCTGCAAAAGCGCTGCTCCAAGAATTGCGGCAAGAAAGTTCTGGGTACGATTCCTGGCTTGGGGTCTTTCTGCATGGAGTTTGCATGTTCTCCCTGTGCATGCATGAGTTCTCTCTGGGTACCCGGCTTCAGATTCACCAGTTTTTGCAAAGTGAGGACATTTTGCTGGTCCTCACATGCTATTTTGCTAATGGTTAGGTTTAGGGCTAAGGTGTGAATGGTTAGGGTGAGGGTGAGGTATGCATTGGTAATGGTTAGGGTTAGACGTTAGTTTTAGGGTTAGGGCATAGAAAGGGTTGAAAATGACTGACAATCAATGGGAGTAACACATGGTCCTCACTACATGCAGGGTTCCTGCGGGTCCTTAAAAAGTCTTAAAAGGCATTGAATTCTTCAAAACAAAACTAAGGCCTTAATTGGTATTAAAATGTCTTAAATTAGTCTTTCATAGGTCTTAATTTTTAAAACATCATAAATAGGATTATTTTTTTTACGATTTATTTTTGTAATCTAAATAAAACGTTAAAATTAAAAAAAAACAACAGCTCGCCATTATTGGTTCCGTTCCGATAGCGGAACCAATAAAAGCGTTGTTGCGGCCGGGACATTTGAGAGATGCACCATTAACTTTTTGTCTGGAAAATATGAGCAAGTGTAAATGTAACCAAAATTGTCTCCAGCCAAGAGTTTTCTCCATGGCTAAAACCAGGGAACATACATGAGGCTCAGTGGATTTAGTGCAAGAAGTCATTCAAGCTCAGAACGATGGGAATTAAGGCAGTGGAGTCGCACATGCGAAGCACAAAGCGTCAAAATGGAGTTACAGAGAAACAGCCGGTATTTCTCAGTTTAGTTCCACCCTTGTCTCTGCAGCGCCTCCACTTATCACCAAATCAAACATACTAAGAAAACCATACAAAGAAAAATAGCTGCAAAAAAGACTTAGCACTGGTTATGTTGGGGCTTTAAAACTGATTAGTTTTGTTCCCTGCTAAAACAAAGTTTGTGAATTCAGTTAAATAATTGTTCAAATATATCTGTCATTTGTGTGTTTTTAGCTTTCTTCCTGTTTGGGAAGCTTTTTGAAATTTGAACCAAATTTGCTTCAGTGGCAAATAGCTGAAAAAAAATCCATTTGAGCATTTTGACACCAAAACTTGTTTTAAATCACTTCAGTATTTCAGTGGTGTAGATTGTCTGTGTTCTTTTATTGTAATATTACATTTTATTCACAAGAACCTTAAGATCACTATGTATAAACATCATAGTGAGTAAATTGATTAAAAATATAAATGCAAATAGTTTGAACTTTCATTCACTTAGACTGAGTATGGTACGTAATGTGGCGTGGCATGCACGGCCCGGGAAATATATAATATAACCCCTGTACTAAATAAAACTTAAACCTGAATTAATGTTTTTAAACACAAATAAATGCAGAAATTAATGTTCATTGCAATGACGTTTAGCCCAAGTTTTTAAGTTAGTGATACTAAATGAAGATGGAGAAAAATTCTGGCTATCACTTAATTCTGCTGGTTAGACTTCTGATGGGATGTGGACCAAGATGACGGCATTAAAGGAAGCTCCCATGTCAATAAAACTAAAATCTGTCCAAATTTTAAAACTGGATTTCTGTCTGAAAATAAAGGATTGGAGAAGGAAAGCAGAGAATCATAAAGGGTAAAAAAAAGTCCAAAGAACAAAAATCTGTAGCCTAAATCCCAGAACGCACCGAATCCGATTTCAGATCCGATCAGAGAGAACATTGTCGGACGAGGTCGCGACATTAGGCGCTTATTGAGAGTCTATGGGGAGAATAGAATAGAAAAGAAAATCCTGTTTTTGTCCCCATTGTGGTGTTACAGCAAAGGTGCTCACACAAATGTGGATCTTAAAGTGAATAAAAAAAACAAGTGGCAGAGTTAAAAAATAAACAGATAAAATATTGTACTGTACAGTGTTTACAAATATAAATAGTGTGCAGTCATCTGAAGAATAAACAATCAATCCAGCTTTGGACATTTTTACAGTTGTGGGTTTAGGAAAATAGCAGCAACACCAGAGATGTGCAAAATGACAGCTGTGATTCAAGCGACTAATACAGAAACTGCAAAACATCAGCATGAATGGATCAGCTGATTGAGGTTGTTGGGAATAGTGGTGGTTCTAGAGTCTTCCAGCTGCTGAAAGGAAGGATCTGTGATAACGCTCCCTGGTGCATTTATGGTGCAGCAGTCTGTCACTGAAGCAGCTTTCCAGTTCAGCACCAGCTTCATGCTTCATGCATGGGGATGATCACACACCCGACACCTGTGTAGCTCCCACTGAGATGGAGAACAGGTCTATTTTGAAAATCGCAATATTGGTTGAAAATAATGGCGATTTAGATTTTTGGAAAAATCGTTTCGGCCCTAATACAAATACGTTCTTGACTTATCTTGCCACTTTAACATTTATGTGAAATGTGTATAATTTTATGTAATTTATTATGTATAATGATCAGTTCTTCCAGGTTGACATTTTTTCCCCTGTGTTCCTTATTTTAGTGTATTAATTGTTAAACTGCATTTGCTTTAATCGTGTCAGAGCCTAAAGCAGCGCCTGGGTAAAGGCAGCATCCAAGCCAGACTGGGCCGGCCTGTCGGGGCACTAATGCGTGGAGGACCTGCCGGGAGCCGAGGCGGCATGCGGGGAATGACCAGAGGAGGATTCAGAGGAGTCAGAGGAGGAATCCTTCGAGGGGGTTTGTCCCTGAGGGGTGCGTGTCAAAACATTCTCTGCTGGTTTAACCAGCTCATCTTTTTCTTTACTAAGATGTTATACTCTTCAAAATTCAGGGAAGCGAATGCTTGCAGGCGGACCGATGCGAGGCCGCGGGATGGCAAACCGCCTGCCAATGCGTAGAGGAGGCCGCTACCGTGGAGGACCTGCTGGACGAGGAGGAATGATGATGATGAGAGGAGGAGGTCGAGGAGGAGTAGCTAGAGGCAAGCGTTTTATTTTCACCTCCTTTGTTTCCTTTTGTTAAGAGATATCCTGTAAACGACATTTCTGTTGCTGTCTTCATGCAGGTCGTGGTGGACTTCGTGGTCGAGGGGGGTTTGCCGGTAGAGGAGGCCGCGGTCGTGGACGGGGCAGAGGAAGCGGTCGGCCGGCAGTAACTCGTGAACAGCTGGACAACCAGCTGGATGCTTACATGTCAAAGACCAAAGGTCACCTGGACGCAGAGCTGGATGCCTACATGGCTCAGGCAGACCCAGAGAGCATGGAGTGACGGACTGAGGGGGCTGCTTAGCTCAAGTCGGGGGGGGTAGTTTAGTGTTCGATGGCGGCGCTGATGGAGGAAGCAGATCGCCATCAAACTCTGAGAGAGCCGCCTGTTGAAAGAACCTTTTCATTGTGGTGTAGTCCTGATGTCTACAGAACTCCATCCATCTTTGGCAGCATCTTTTTCTTTTAAAGTCACGACTGTCTCAGATTTATAAAGTTCCTGGTCTGTGATCCAGGAGATGTCAGCCCTGTGAAAACTTTTTATTATTTTGGAAATAATTTTACTGTTTATCTGCTCAGACCCTTGAAGCAGGTTCTTTGACTTTAGCACATTCATTGACAAACATTGTTGGAATAATTGGTTTAAACATAGAAAGGAGCTTAATTTTTCTTTCTTATTTTATATTTCAAGAAAACTTTATTGTGAAACATTTATATTCCCCCTGAAGCAAAAGGTTTGTTTTAAATAAAATCTGTTAAGTATGGTGAAGTTTCTCTAAAATGTTTTCTTCCCACTGTAACCATTAACATTTTTTTTTATTCACTGGTATTGGGTAATGAGATACTAGAATAAACTTTTTCTACTATGGATCAGTGCTAAATATGTCGACATTTTAAGGGCTATAGATGAATTAATTACTACCAGTCAGTTCTGTAAAGTCATTTAAATTGTGGAAACTAAAGTTGGATTTAAAAGTCTGCTCTGACAGAAGCCGTTTGGTTTCCTCCTAAATCGTCATAAGTCTTGAATTTAATCTCCATGTTAGACCTTTTAAAGGTTTTTATAAATGTGATAGAATTTTTTACATATTTTTATTTTGTCTTTGATTTCATGATAACTGCTGAACACAATGTTTGCTTCTCTCTAATTGAAGAAAATATTTAACAAGGTTTGGTTTGTTTAGAAATAAACGGCAGTGGTTTATGTTAAATAGATGAATGAGCACTGAAGTTGCAAACCAGAGCTGACGCTAGTTTACTAAAATAGTTTTCTAACATTTCTGCTTTTTCAAGTGATAAAGAATGAAATCAACCTTAAACTTATGTTTTGTTTTATTACTATTATTCTTGTGATTTTAAAACTGAAATAAGGGCTTCTATGGGTGTCAGTGTTAAACTCAAATTTGCAACAACAAAAAAAACGTAATAAGTGTTATTGCAAACCAGCTGCATTTAAAAATAAAATTGTTTTCTGCATTGTATTTCTTACTTTAGCTTTGCTATAATATAAAAAACTTTGTTTTTTTCCCTCTTCGGTTTGGTTAATTTGAGATTTTTTGCAAGCATACTCCTTCACCACTAGAGGGCGTTATTTTGCTTTCTAATCTCAGACCCTTTTAGCACAGTGTTGCTCATCTGACCAAAGATGATTAGATTTGCAGTTATTACCTAAAATGCACAACTATGAAAATTAATCAGGGATTCAGAGCAGAACTGATTTAAAGGTCTTCACACTATTGAACAATGAAGTTATGTCTTGTTGGGCCATAAACCACGGTAGTTATTTTGGACATTAGGGACCAATATTGAACCAGGTCATTGGGTTGGGAGGAAGCAGTTTCGCTCCAGATGAGCTGCTCTACAACTCTCACTCAAGCTTCTGCAACCCTCCTCTAGCCCAGGACAGTTTCACAAGAAACTCCTAGAGAGGTGCCTTTGCTCCCCGCTGTGCTTGAGGACAGAAAAAACACACAGGATCTGAGAGGTTCACATTGGAAGAGGAGCCACCAGGGATCAGAAACTCCAGACTGACCAGAGGCTAAAGTCTGAATGGCTAGCTGCTAATCAGACCGTTTGCAACAATCCTCCTTTCAGTTGGGAAGAGAGTGGAGAAGAACTCCTTCCCTGATTTGTGTCTGCCTGCTTTCCAAAACAGACATGCACAGAGTCAGGGAGAGTTTCCAGCTAAAATCTTTTGTTTCCTTAATGATTTATTGGTAAATTCTTGTGTTTACTGTTGAGTAAAGACAAAGTGTTGACTTCAGGAAGAACTGGCCTAACCATGCTCCACTGCTCATCAACAGCTCAGCTGTAGAGGTGGTCAGCAGCACCACATTCCTGTGGGTGCACATCACAGACACCCTCACCTGGACTGGAAACACCACCTCACTGGTCAAAAGGGCCCAGAAGGTTCCTGGGGAGGACGAGGAGAGCCCCCCTGCCTCCACCCATGCTCCCCACCTTCTCCAGAAGCACCATAGAGAGCGTTCTGAGCAGCTGTCTCACTATGTGGTGTGGAGGCTGCAGCGCCTCAGACTGGAAGAAGGTGAGAACAGCAGAGAGGACCATGGGGGCTCCTCTTCCCTCCATTAAAGACATTTCATCCCAGTGATGCGTGTCCCGAGCCCGTGACATCATCAATGACCCCTCACCCCCTCCCACAGCATGGTGCCTGCATTGAATGCTGTGAAGCACTCAATGCAGGTCCAACAGGTTTCGAAAAAAAACTTCTTCCCCACTGCAATCAGACTGCTAAATGTTAAATAAAATGGGAAAAAAGCATTGAATGTTGGGAAAACTGTAAATCATATCTCAGTCTATGTTTACATTTGATCACCATGTTTACATTTTATCAGCGCTGCACTTTAAGAAATGGAAATGTCATAAGAGCTGCACAAAACAAAGTTTTGTTTTGTATACACCGTGTGTGTACAAAATGACAAAAAGAGATCACATGGTAACACATTGGGTGTTGATTATAAAGCTAAAACAAGCTTTATTACAGCAAGGGTTTAAACACAAATGTAACATTAACTGTCATGTGTTTTCTCATATGCTCATATTTTGACCAAAAGTCACTTAATCGGAATCCTCATGTCTGCTAATGTCTAGCTCAGAAGGTAAAGAATCTAGAAAATCATTTAACAAAACATAACTTGGCCAAATCCTTCAAGATAAACTTTGGTTCTCAAACCTAGCATCCATGCTAAACAGGGATATCATTGCACAACCTCATTTTGAACCATGTTTTTCCTTTGTATAGAGTAGCTTAGGTTAGTTGAGTTTCACTAGTTTTCAGTCAAGAGTTTTTAACAAAAATATGTTTGACTTGGAGTTGAATGATTTTGGTTAATAAACTCTTATATTTTGAACATAATTTGTGGTGAAGTTATTCCATATTTGTGCAGAATTATCAGTTTGACTATGATTTAAACTTGATTCACACCTTCACTTAAATGTTTATCATTTTTTAAAAACTGCCATTGTTCCAGCATGGAGAGACTATAGTCGATCTAAGTATATGTTTTTGTTTGCATTTTCTTATGCTTATTAATGTCAGGTTAAATCTCTCTTGATTTCAGTTTCAATTCAATTCAGCTTATTTCTATAGCGCCAATTCACAACACAAGTCAACTCAAGGCACTCTTCAGTTCACCAGATCATCCAGTCAGATTGATTCAAAGTTTTCTATCTAAGGAAAACCAGTTTATTGCATTGACTCTTCAGCAATCCCTCACACTAAGCATGCTTGTAGCGACAGTGGAGAGAAAAAACTCCCTTTTAACAGGAAGACATCTCCAGCAGAACCAGGCTCAGTGTGAGCGGCCATCTGCTGAGGCTGACTGGGGTTCAAGGATGATGTCAGAGGATGAAGAGAGCACATCCAGCCAGTCACAGTCAGAGAAATAGGACTACACTGAAAAAGAGGTCGATCTCTAACATCTATAAACAAAGTTGTTAATGGCAGCAGCACAGGAACAGACCAGATGAAGCTACTATGAGAAAAAGCAGAGAGAGAGCAGAACGTTAGAGACTGAACTAACAGATCCTGCAGATTCGGAG
>NW_015150654.1:730207-731263 GCF_000732505.1 Cyprinodon variegatus
TACTCATTCAGTAGAAACCCATGTCCTTTATTTATAGAACCATTATTTATCCTGCACTTGCTGCTATTGTACTTCTGGTTAGACCTAAACTGCATTTCGTTGCCTTGTACCTGTACCTGTGTAATGACAATAAAGTTGAATCTAATCTAACCCTTTTTTACTTTAGCTAGAGGTTTCAGGTGTCAGATTAAAATCCCTTTTCAGTCATTTCTATGCTGAGCCAGGGGGCCAAACCCAAGAACCAACGACTCAATAGTTAAAGGGAAAAATAAACCTGAAAAAAAAAAAAGCAGAGACCGAATTGAAACCTGTGGGAAGCTAAAGAGACAAATTGCTAAGCCTAACAATATGATACAGACTAAGGAGCAGAGTAAGGTTAAGTGGGACCTTCAAAGAGTCAGGGGAATTTATTTAACTTTACACCGGCTTTTCCCATTTTTATAAGATCAACATTTGACACAAACATTTAATCCAAAGGGAAATATATCTCTGACATGCAGATTTTATGGCTGTGGGAGCTAGCCGAAATACCAACAACAACCTCCTCACACACAGCAACAACCTGAAAGCTTCGTTAGGGAAGATATTATCTTCTTTTTACAAGGCAATGGTGCTAACAAGTGTAACCACGTAGAACACTGTGAAAAAACTAGACTTCTGGGGATTTTAAATGTAAACTTTTTAAGGAATTGTTCAACCCTTACAGTCAGATATTGCTTAATCACAGTCGTCTTGAAAGTGAATTAATTACAGGGACAGAAACTCACTAAAAAACAGCTGCTAGATGTAGGTGAAAGTTCACAGAGACTGTGTGAAATCCAAAACCACCTCCTGTAGCAGCAACAACACTATGCTGGACATGCGTCTCAAATTACAGGGATTACAGTGGAAGCAGCTGGAAAACTGCTGGAGCTGTTTATGAGTCTACCTAAAAATAGACTCAATGGACAGAATCATTTTCAAAAGGAAAATACAGATTTAAGGCCACATATAGGGAAAATAGTACTTTTTAAACTTACTTTAGTTTCTCTACTTTATTTTTTTGGTGTATATATA
>NW_015150654.1:733170-735487 GCF_000732505.1 Cyprinodon variegatus
CCTCTGGAAAGAAGGTAGTAAATCAAATCCATAGTTCTAAAGCTTATCATCTACATTTGAAACAACAGCAAAAATCATTTGGTTCTTAAAAGATGTAAACAGACTGTTATTAATCTATATAGTAGTATATATGAATAAAAAACCCAGAGGATTGTTATGACATAGCACCAGGTCAATTCTGTACAGTGGTCAGGGCTATGAAGAGGAGGATAAAGCACAAAAAATAGAATAAAAGTAAAATAAATTTTTGTTTTCAGCTTCAGTCATTACAAATGATCTCCAGTGCCAGATAGAACTGATATAATTTACAATTATTTAAGAATATTATTGAACATAATTATAATCTGGGTCATAAACTGGATTGATTTCTTTACACATCCAAATGTGCATCTTTCCAATTTTGACCTTTTAGATTACATGCAGAAACATCTTTAACAAAAAGTAAAATATTATTTAAAAAAATTGCATTGTAGCCCTCTAAACTCCAGATCTCTCCTTTTTTATCTCCCTTAAATGATCTGCAAATGTTGGATGTTCAGTTTAATCTGCATAACAGCTAAAGGGATCACTTTATCTGTAAGTAAAAAAAATATTTCTTCCCCCTGCGCCACCATAAGGGCTGCGATCAGATTACTGGCACTGCATGTTTTTATTTTCCTCAGTAACACGTAAACACAACACAGTAAACACAAAAATGTAATTTGAATTTAAACTTCAGTAAACATTCACTTTTGTAAACTCCTTTAAAAGTACAAAGTACTGATTAATGAGTGCAATATATAGAATTGTGCATACATGGTTAAATAACTGCTTAGATATGTATTAAAGGTCAGTATCAACAACAACATCAAAGCATGAACGGCAAAAGAAATGAAAAATGATTTTTCAGGATTTGAAAAATCTAGCTGCTGATGATATTTCTGCCACCTGCTGGATGAAATGTGTAGTGCAGCTCTGCTCAGGAACTTCCAAAGAACAGAAGGCTGAGAAATTCCCCAGGATTCTTAGGTTAAATGAAACCCAAGATTTTTAATGGAAATTGGCTTTTTAATCAGAGTGCTTCAACATATTATTAACACCTCCTCTTTAATTCCGTGGACCAACCACCATAAAACTATTGTGACAGTAAGTGCACGGTGAAGTTAACAAAAACTGTCCCAATGATTGCAAGGGGAGCTTCTGTTGTAATGAACAAGCTTAATTAAATGTGACTGAGGGTATAGTTTCTGGTATGTGTGGAGAGCCTTAAATCATCTTACTGATAAGTTTGAGGAATTATCAGAGGCACTGTTGCAAATTAAATATAGTTGATTGAAGGCACAAGTTCCTTTGGACAAGGATCATCAGTTTATTTTACTGTACAAAAATTAAATGTAGGAGTCTATGCTGGTCCTGGAAACCTTATAGCTGAAAGACATAGCTAAACCCCAATTAAGTTAGACTGTTTGGGGAGGATGAATTAAAAAATAAAAATAAAAAAAAACATCCAGAAAATGCTTTTGACCACTAATAACTATCCAAACAAAAGAAATTCTAAACAAAAACAAAATCTGGGACTGAAACTGAAACAGTAGCAGGCCAACCTATACCCAAAAGAGAGATTATGTTAGCTGAGCACCTTCAGCAGCCAGGTAATGAGGAACTGCCTTTACTAGTGATGAACCCCGATGCATGGGTGCATGCATGGAGCCCATAGAGCAAAACACTGCTTCCAGAAAGTCATGTGACCGATACAGGAGTTTTTTCTGACCGACTGACTCATTAACTCTGTTTAAAAACGTTTCTGTCAACATGACGCTTCTGCTAAAAAAAATGTGTCATCATTACAATACAATACAATAGGTTTATCATTACAATTTTCAATAACTTTGGAGCAACCTAAAAGGAATTTAGTTTTTATTTTAATTTTCTCCTTGTGTCATTATTTTTCCTCTCAGTTATCACTCAACTTATCTGAATTAAAATTAATTTCAAATTTAGTTTATTTACTGTTTTTACTGTACTGTTTTAAAATTACGATTTAAAATCCCAGTCCACAAGCATCCTCATTCACATTTTCCCCTAAATATGTTTGCATTATTTATTGGCTACATCTAAAAATATTGAGGATATTTTCAATTTAAACATTTCATTTCAATTCAGTTTATTTCTATAGCGCCAATTAACAACACATGTTCTCTCACTTTCCAGTTCACCTGATCATACAATCACATTGATTCAAAGTTTTCTATCTAAGGAAAAGCTGTTTATTGGATCGACTCATTGACTCTTCAGCAATCCCTCACACTAAGCATGCTTGTAGCGACAGTGGAGAGGA
>NW_015150654.1:736039-747454 GCF_000732505.1 Cyprinodon variegatus
CCATATTTTACCAAATAAAGACAAACTATCCTTTCCTACAGCCTTTCCAAACAAATAGATGTACACATTTAAACACCCATACTTTCTATATAAGAGGTCTAGTGGATAAAATAGTTTCAGGTTTGAAACATCTTTTCCATTGTCATCATCTAACCACTTTTATCAATAATAATTCTGCATAAAATTGACATTTACAAGTACTAATATCTACATCAATTGATTATTTATTTAAAATAGTTATCTCTGATTTCACTGAAGACTCCTAGAGGACTTGCAGAAACACATATTTTTTATTTACCCTATAAGACAAAATCTAGTTCTGGAAAGAGCATGTATTCTGTATTTATAATCTTTAATGTTAGTATATTGATGTGCATAATTAACTACAGTGATTTTGCAATTTATAATATATGAATATTTGTAATATTTTGAGTATTCCACTTGAGAGTATTACTCTTGCCACCATCTGTATTAGAGGGAAAAAATGGTAGGGGTGGCCACAGGGGTGGCTAATGATTGGCTGTGGGTGGCCATGGCCACTCCTGGCCCACCATCTGGCTCCGCCCCTGCTTTAAAACTCCAGCAGGTGTCAGTATTCTGCGAGACAGTATCAACGCAGTATCAATACAGTTAGGGAATGTGTTGAAACACTCATTAACCCATCCCTAGCCTTTACCTTCTGTAAAGTTTAACCAGTTAACAGCGTCGCTCTCTAATCAGGAGGAGGAATCAGCAATAATTCTAAACCCACCTCACGCTCAATGTTAAACATACCTCTGCTGGAATCATCCGCCGGGTATCTGATCTCCTGAGTGATCTGCCTGCTTTAAATGTAAACGCTCATTACCTGTTTGGCTAACACAGTGTCTTCTATATATGGGAAAGAGGAAGAGTGCGCAGCACCATACTACCGGGGGAAAATGCACCGGCTACATAAAGACCAGACAAGAAGTCAAATTACACCTCATTTAAAAATAAAGTACAGGTAAGAACAGGGGCAGATTTAGGTAATTAGGGGCCCCAGGCAAAGACAGGCAGGGGGCCCTCTGAATTCAGAAATCAACTCATAAAACAGCCCCATTCTCCAGATAGAGAAATGTTAATAGAATAGACATCCATTATCTGTTCTAGGTTGTGTCCCTCTCTTCTTGTCCCTTTTCTTCTTGTTTTCCTCTCTATGTTTTGTACTCAGCTGACTTTTCATGCTGTCTCTAAAGGAATGAAAGATTTTTTCCAAGCACTAAGCTCACTTAGCTGATTGCTCCTTCCTGTGTTTCCAAAAAGGCCAAAGTAAATAACCCAGTCCTTCTTTTCACTGTAGACAAGCCATGATCTGCTTCTCTGTTCTCCATTTTTCATTTGGATGAAATAATAGCTGCATGAATCATGACAGCAGACAAGATAGAGGAGAGCAGGAGGCGGGGTTACCAATCTACTCGCTCTGGAGAGCAGAGTTCGCTGCTTTTAGATGTTGTCTCCAAAGCCTCCAGTAGCAGAAAAAAAGTCGCTAGATTTGGCACTAGGCGCTTTTTTGAAATCAAAGTGCTAGAGGGGTCTGAAAAGTCGCTAAATATAGCGACTAAAGCGCTAAGTTGGCAACACTGCTCTTTGCATGGTTTGTTTTCAAATGGTTTGCTGCAGGGGCTGCTCAGTGGAGCAGTGGGTAGAGCTGCTGCGCAATGCAGGTTTCAGGGTTCAATTCCTGGCCCGGGGTTTTTTCTGCCTGCAGTTAGCATGTTCTCCCTGAGCATGCATGGGTTCTCTCCGGGTACTCCTGCTTCCTCCCACAGTCCAAAAACATGAATGTTAGGTTAATTGGCTTCTCTAAAATCCCTCTCACCCACTGACATAATTAATGTGCACAAATAAGGAATAGTTGTATTAACTACAGATATAAACAGAGTTTTATGGGTCCCCCAGGAACTTGGGGCCCTAAGCAACTGCCATGTATTGCCTAATGGTAAATCCCCCCCTTGGTTGGAGAAGTTCCCAATATGAAGGTTTATCAGAACTAAACACAGGGAAATAATTCATAAATATACTGTGATGGTTTTTAATAGTATATTTGTATAAATAACATACGGTCAATTATTAACATTCTGATACACCTTTTAACCAAAGGGTTTGGTAACAAAAAACTTTTTTTTAATTACCAATATTTCCATCTGAACCAGTTAAATGTAAAAGTGGAAGAGATGTGGTACTAGTGACTCAGTGCGGAAGGTTTTCCAGCCTCTAAGGTGTTTACTACAAATGTACTTTCGGTCTTCCTCCTCCTACTCGGTGCTCTCCAGACATCTGCTGAGCACGCCCCGTGTTCTCACGAGCATGCACTGTCCACGCGTCGGCATCGCGCGCTGATTGGCTAAAAATGAGGCAAACAAAGATTTTCGACCAATAGGAGCGCTGATCACGCGGTGAGCCATGTCGTCCATACAGGCTGCACATGCTCAGCTGGGGAGGGCCGTATAAAAGCTCCGGGCCGCCTTTGTTTACAGTAAACGGAAGTGAAAGGTGCTGCTATCGGGTGTTCTGCTCTGAACGCAGCATTTTAACGGCTACAAGTTAACTGTTCGCTCGTGACAGCATCACACCGCAGCCATGGTAGCCATGGCCAAAAGGGTTAAAACCTTCCAGATTACTTTTGCGGATTCAGGCAAGTCTTTTTACTGCGGCGGGGAGAGGCTGTGTGGCCGCATAGAGGTGGAGGTGAGCGAGGTGACCCGGGTGTCTGCCATGAAGGTGCTGGCGCTGGGCTGCGCTAAGGTGGAGTACGCTAAGGGCAAGCAGCGGTGCCGCCAGGAGGCGGAGTACCTCCGCCATGAGGAGCTGCTCCAGCTCACCGAGCAGCCTACAGGTTCGGACACATTCATCACATTTTATATTAACATCCAGGCTTCTTAGCTCTGCTGTTTAATGCAGACAGTTAACCTGAATCATAGCCCCACCCTCCATAAGAGGGGATGCTGTCAATCATTAACACCTGGTAATAAAACTAAACTTCTTCTACTTGGCTTTATAGACTCGGACGGATCCGTTGTCTTACGACCTGGTAACAAATACGAGTACAAGTTTGGAATTGATCTTCCTCAGCAAGGGTGAGAGTCTCTACCTGGATCTGTGTGAATCTGTCCCTCTAGTCTCTAACGAGTCATTTCACAGGCTGTACTTTCGGTTTCACACTCATGTCTCTGCTCACAGGCAGCTGGTGTCTTCATACAAGGGGAAGTTCGGTTATGTTCACTATTATGTGAAGGCCCTGATGGAGAGGCCACAGCAGCCCACCCTGGAGTGCAAGAAGTGCTTCGAGGTGGAGGAACCTCTGGATGTCAACACACCTGACCTGCTGGTGAGCTCACAGTTAGTTAGTTAGTTAGTTAGTTAGTTAGTTAGTTAGTTAGCCATTAGTTAACCAGACAAGGGAAGTTAGTCTAAAAAAGAAAAGTCCACTTATACACATCCTGTTAACCTTATGTCTGTATGTTCTGGGTACATTCAGAAGAGTCATTTAAGCTCATAACTTCACATTTTTAATGTGTTTTCTGGGCTGCTTAAATTCCACACCGTGGAATTTCTACCAGATTCTGGTAGAAATGTTGTGTCTGATTAATCAGAACAGGTCGTGGTAAATACAATTTGTCACTTTACAAACCAACATGTGTCTGGATTTAATCTGTGTGCCTCATAAATATTCATCTAAACCTTCTGATTTCCTAATATATCATGAGGTCCACAGTTGAGGCTCTGGAAATCTGTGATTCTAGGAAAGGATGGTTCTGTTAAGCTGTACACACAAACTTTGGAAGAGCAGTAGGGCCCTATAAAATCCGTTTTAATTTTTTCCCAAATTCCATTTTTTCGTTTAAATTTTTTAAAGTTCAGTTTTTTCCGTTTTCTGTATGTATATTTGTGCTTCCAATCAATGGAATGTTGACAAAACTTGCAAAACAATAGTTGACCTGACAGGTAAAAGTCACGAGGGAACTGCTCGGCTCTGTACTCGGGGATAAGCGTCTTGGTTCTTAACATTTTCGCAGAAAGCGGAGCTGTGGAGAGCCGCTTCGCCATTTTTTCAATGTTTTTTATGGGGGAGGGTGAGCGGAAATGACGGAGCAGGAGGGGTTGTGTCGTACGTTCTTCGTACGTACGTTCTTCTCCCACACAAAAACAAGAATTTAATTTCAAATGTAGAAATTCGGCGTTTACACTAGATTCCGCGTAATTTGCCACTTCCGCGATTCCGTTTGTGCAGAAATTATAGCTCCGTAGAGCAGTCATCCTATCTAAGTTCGTGTTAGAACTTAGATTTATTTATTATTAGGGAAGCAGGAGGGTTTTTTTTAAATCCAGTGAACGCCTGAGACTCTTTGCCCGTAAAATTAGACTCAAAACTCATCACCCCTCTTATTGCGTAATACTCCTAGCTGTTAACTTATTTTATGTCATATTCTAACTCTTTACAACTGTTTTACGAGCCTGGATGACTGCTTTTATTTACTTGCACTTTGAAATTTAGGCCAGGTATGAAAAATAACAAGTAGAGCTTATTTTTGTTTGTCATCAGTCCCCTGCAGGCGGCACTAAGGAGAAGAAGGTCACCATCATGTTCATCCCTGACGGCCAGGTGTCGCTGAATGCAAAAATCGACCGGCGTGGATTCTGCGAAGGCGAAGACATCTGTATCAATGCAAAGTTTGAGAACACTTGCTCCCGGATCGTGGTACCCAAGGCTGCCATCATTGCCAAACACATCTACCAGGCCAACGGCCGCACCAAAGTCTTCCGACAGAAGCTGTCCGCCGTGCGTGGGAACCACATCATCTCAGGCATGTGCGATGCCTGGCAGGGAAAGACCATCAGAGTGCCAAAGATCAAACCATCCATTCTCGGCTGCAACATCATTCGTGTGGAGTATGCGCTCATGGTAGGTCTGCTGCATCCGACTGAATGGCTCTAAGGATTTTTTGTTGTTGTTTTTTGGAGGAGAATTTTCCTAATCTGAGTATTTTTCGTTCATTTGGCAGATTTATGTCCACATTCCTGGTAGTGAGAAGCTGATCCTGGAGCTGCCTCTGGTTATCGGGACCGCTGGTCTCGGTAGCCGTAGCAGCAGCGTTAGTAGCCAAGAGGGTTCATTCAGCAACGCGTCTCAGAGTTGGGTGTCCCTCAGGATGTCCTCTCAGCCTCCCAGCTACTGTGACATCACCAAAGACTGCCGCCTTGACCAGCCCCTCACGCCGCTGCTGGACGACGTCGACTGCGATGACAGTCCCATCTTCATGACCTCGTCGGCCTTCCAGTTCCCGTCGCCTCCGGCATATTCCGAGGTAGGCGTCTCAGACAGGTCGCCTCGGTTGCTTTGCTGAGGTTAAATGCAGCTACAGCAAATTTAAACAATACTTATTTCTGATTGTTTTTACTTTCTTGTTCCAGGCGGATGAGGAGTGCAACGGGAATCCACGCATGCTGCCTGTCTGCTGAAGCTCATCTATGGGAATTCTAGAGCTTTATTAAAGCTCTCATGGACTCTTCTTGTAAGGCACTTAAAAAAGAGTGAGGCGCTCACACCGGAGAAGATGGGATGGCGGATGTAAAGCCAGAGATGTAAAGAAAGAAAAGAATTATAGCCTTTCAAAGCGCTTCATCACCTATGCTGATCCAAAGTCTTCCGTCTGGTGCTGAAATGCCAGACCTGAGTACGCAGATTCTGCGGCGCAGGACGTTTCTGCGAGGGCTGTCCCTCCCTTAGACTCTGATTACGTATCAGACGTGTTTGATCCCAAGCCTGCTGAAACACCTTTAATCATGAATCATTCCAATCAAATCCTGGGTTTTAGATAGAAATCATAGGAGGTCACAGATCTGTTCATTACTGAGCAGATCTTAACCGGGTGTAAAAGAACCTAAAACGGCGTTCTTATTTCCATAGATATCAGTGTTTTAAGAGTATCATTTATTCCTTAACTTGAGTCACTTTTCTTTGTTTTGTACCACTACTGCTGAATTGACTTGTTTGTGTTTGTTTCATATGAAAAGCAGGAATTTTTCCAGGGGAAGAATCCACTCTGTTAAAGTATATCTGATTTCCACTCATCACTGCAAAGTTGCCAAAAGTGATCAGAGCAGCAAAAACATGTTCAGATTTCTTTCTTCTTCAGCACCTTAATGTGCAGTTATCTAAGACGGCATTTCACCGTAACATCTGATCTCTGCTTGTTTGACTTCTGAACTTTCAGGGCCCAAAATCAGTTTTTTTTTATACTTGTAATGCCTTGTCTGTACATGAGTTATTTTTGTATGGAACCCTATGGGTCATTTTTTTGATAAATAAAGAAAAGAGAAGGGAAAAAAACGAGTGTTTATTCTTTCTTCAGCAACTATTGGAGCTTTTTGATGTAATTTAAGCTGTTCAAAATCACTAAATTAATACTTATTCACTAGTTTCTCCCGGTGCTGTGAGTCAACGACACCTGTGCAGCATGATTATTTATAACAATTTAGGTCAGAACTTCCTGCTAAGAGAATAAAGACATTTTGAGAAAACTTAATATACCATACTTTTCAGACTATTAGCCGCACCTGAATATGAGCCGCAGAAGCTAAATTGCATGATTTGTACATATACAAGCCGCAGACATTTTTTATGTTTAATGTCCGCCTTTCTCGCACAGTCAGAGAAACAGGACTACAATTGCATGATATGTACATATACGAGCCGCACCAGACTTTTATTATGTTTAATGTCCGTCTTTCTCGCTGTCGTTCTGTCTCGTACCACTCGCGGTAGAAGTCTGCTTCTGGAGGACCTCCGCATTCCCGCGTGCGCGGCTACCGTACTTGTGTGTTAAAGGAAATGTGACGTCAAAATGGTGGATGGTAAAATCCATAGATTTAGGTATACCCTAGTGGCCGTTAGCTGTAAAAGTCCATAGATAAGCCACATTGTTATATAAGCTGCAAGGTCGAAAAATGGGGAAAAAGTCGCGGTTATAGTCCGAAAATTACGGTATACACTAATTTGCTCAAATTTAATCCTAAAGTTTTAAAACGCACATCAAACACACACTCAGTTTGGAAATAATGCAGCAAAAATGTTTCCTTAATTTATTTTAGGTGTAGGAATAAAACTAATTAGAATGTAATTCTGTTCATGGTCACCCAGTAGTGAGAACGAATGGAGAGAAAATTAGCCTAAGGCTTCGTTTGTCGCGTGTCAAAGCTGCACTTCAGGCATGACCCCATAGTTTACAGAATAACACAAATACCATAAACATCAAGGAAAATGATTTCTATGTTTACCAGTAAATACGCCTATGTGAAATTGTCAAACCTATTCATACTCCATGACATGAAACATCTCCCATCCGTGAGCAGATAGAATGAGAAGGTCACATTCACTAAAGAAAAAGGTATACTTTTTAAATGTTTATCATTTTTTAAAACTGCCATTGTTCCAGCATGTAGAGACTATACATTTTCTCTTGTATGTGCTTATTAATGTCAGGTTAAATCTCTCTTGTATTCAGTTTCAATTTAATTCAGTTTATTTCTATAAGCGTCAATTCACAACACAAGTCATCTCAAGGCACTTTATAGTTCACCAGATCATCCAGTCAGATTGATTCTTTCTAAGGAAAACCAGTTGATTGCATCGACTCATTGACTCTTCAGCAATCCCTCACATAAAGCATGCTTGTAGCAACAGTGGAGAGGAAAAACTCCCTTTGAACAGGAAGAAACCTCCAGCAGAACCAGGCTCAGTGTGAGCGGCCATCTGCTGAGGCCCACTGGGGTTCAAGGAGACAGAAGCAGACATAGAAAAAGAAGCATAGATACAAAAGGCAACTGTCAACCAGCTCCACAGGCGGCCCCGTCCAGGAAACACACAGCCAGGCAGACGAGCTCCGAGCCAGCTCCCATGTCAGAGGATGAAGAGAGCACATCCAGTTAGTCACACAGAGAAACAGGACTACACTGGAAAACAGGCCGATCTATAAACAAAGGTGTTGATGGCAGCAGCACAGCTGATATTTCTCTCCAGGATGGAGTCACAGCCAAACAGGAACAGACCAGATGTGTGACTACGAATACAATATACCAAATTCCTGATGAAGATCTGTGACAAAGACGTTTAACAAACTGTACATTTATAACCATTATAAAAAAAAAATCCAACATGCTGTTACTACATTTCAACCTACAGAGGCTAAATCAAGAGTTTAGAGTCAAATTTACAGAATTCAGACAAACATGCAAAATTTGAAGAGCAAAATAAAGACAGCATTATTAAGGTTCAATGTCTGTTTATAACATTTATCCGTGGTTTAGTTGCTCTTTAAACATGCTAAAACTGATTTAAAAATTAATAGAACTTCTAGTAGCAGACAGAAATGTGGGTTCCTGATAGCAGACGTGGGCAATGGAACACATCCAAACACCATCAGGGGCATTTTCAACCATGAAAAACGAGGTTTAAATGGTCCTAAAACAATCTGAGCTTTGATTAAACTGGCAGTAGTCCTGCACACAGTCAGCAGGCCTCACCCTTGTTTTTCATTATTTTAGTTTTTTGCAAGTCTGATCCTGACTCTGTTGCTGACGTTCTCGCATGGCTGAGAGCAACAGATAAGTCGAGTGTTTATCTCACAGCCGGTCTCTGACGAGAGTTTGCTTTCTGTGCCTCATACTCCAAGAATGAAAAACAAGCAGAAAAAAAGAGCAGATCTGGACAAATATCTTATGATTAGTTTATTACTCCACACATTCAGTAAGTGGATCTAGACAAAATAGTGTTGTAGCTATTTAGCTTGATCATTACTGATATGACATGAGATTTTAAAATGGTGGATTTTAAAAGTAATTTATGGACATATTCTTCAACAAAAAAAGCCAAGAAAGAAAACATTTTCAGTCATTTGTGCAGTTTAGACACATTTTTCTCTGTTACTGCAAATCAGCATAACATGACCACTACAAGTTATTTTCCTCATGTTGTTTATTGTTTGTTTGTGGGACATGCTTGGCAGAACTAAGAGATTTTCTAGTCGAAGTCGTTATTTGAAGCAAGATAAGTGGACAGCATGTAGGGATTTGCCCCTGAAACCCACCGGCGAACTGTTTTAAAGCATTTACAAATAATAACTCAGAATGCATGAAAATTACACTGTAAAATGTTTACCAATATAGATGTTAGACATCGCTGGAAAGCTTAGATTCTCCACAATTCAACACAGTGAGCAACAAAGCACAATTAATACAGATATAGTAGCATGTCAACATGTACCACAACAAGCAAGCATGTCTTTATAACTGCTGTTCAAAAAAGACCTATTATTTTCAACATACATACACACACATGTATCACACATGTAATTTGGGCTCACAGTTCCTAAGTTATTTGCTTTTCGATTTGGATATGCAAAACAGACCAGAATTTCCCAAAATGAGGTGGATATTTAGAGGTTAGAGGTGTGGGCTGCAGCTATTGTTGAGTTTTCCTGCTCCATGGAGGTCATTTTCTTTCAGAAAAGGTCCACTGGAGGAACAGTGACACGGTTGCGGTCTAATGATGCTGTAGGCCATAAAGGTTGGTGTTACAACCAACGAGAGAGCTGCTGGTGCTCAATCTGTTGAAGTATGTCTGAGAGCTACCAGAGTAAACAGTGAATCAAATTTAACGTGAGGGCTGCAGACTATAAGGATCTTTGGATGCAACAGGTTAATATATTGTGTCAAAAAAGGAAGGAAATGATTTAGATGGATTGAGGCGTTCATTACGTTTAAAACAATACACATCAAAATGAAGCCTAGGTTGAAGATCAACTGATTGGTTACCCTCATGCAATCAGAGGCACATTCATTTGTGAAGTAGTGGTTAATCATTTGATCACACCTGCTCATCATCCAATCAGCATCCAGAGTTCGGCCTAAAAAACTTTTAAATCAAAAGAGAGGAAAAGGTTCCTTTGTGGGTCATTTCAGAACCAGAAACTGTTCCTCTCTTGGTCTGTTCAGAACCAGGAGAGGAACAGTTTCTGGTTCTGAACCTGTTCCTCTCTGGGTCATCTCAGCAGCACAACCTGCTATCAACAAGCATCTGAGTTGGCTCACTTGTCGGACTGATTCTCCACCATCCTTGGAAGCTCCATCTGGCTCCTCCTCTGTGCTGCTGGTTGCTCCTGTTGAAGTAATACCTTAGACTCCTACTGCTTCATCCCCAGGCAGAAAGCCACCATGTTGAGCCTGGTTCTGCCAGAGATTTTTTTCCCCTTGGGGAGTTTTTTCACTCCACTGTTGCTCTATGCTTGCTCATCATGGAGATTCATATGAATGTGCACCTTGTTCCATCTGGCGTCCATCTTCATTCCAACACCAGTTTCAGGCACACGGGGCTTCATCTCTGTTCTCATTTAGCAGCTCCTCCATATAATAAAAATAAATTCCTTTGTTAATGTTAACCGCTGAGGCCTGAGCACCAAAGTCTTTAATTTTCCCTTCATCTTTGTGAGTTTTTCAAGTGATAATCTCGCTAAGCCTTGTCGTACATCCTGGCCTTTCTACGCTAAATTATTCAGGTTATTTGGTGTTTAATAAGGAAACTTAATTCACTGAGTGAGGAAACTCATAGAAAATCATTTTCTTAGTGACAGAAAGTTTATTTAAAGGATGAAGTTGCCACCAAGAAATTATGATTTGCACTGTTTAGTACATTTTTCCATTTAAACGGTCGGTGGTGAACAGAGACTTATTGACGATCCCTTATTGTCTTTTATTGTCTTACTATTTTATTTATGGGGACTGAGATGTAAACAGGGAAGCTGATACTTGTGTCCAAAATACATTTCTACTCATAATGGATCACTAGAGTACAGCTGTTTAAAAGTGTTTTTTTTTTATATTTATTCCTTCAGTTGTGGGCAGTTATGCATATAGTCCAATCTAGTGGAATCTATTGCATCATCCCATACAGAAAAATTTCTTTTGTTGAACTATACAATGGGGGAAAAAAATCAGTGAAACCAAGATGGCTGACACACCAAACACTTCGACTATTTCTGTTTCTACCGAAATAGAGGAACCACCATTGCAACAGAATACCACATTACAACTGTAAAACTAAATTACAAATGTATCTATGCAGCTGCTTTGTTAGTATATTGATTGTTTTACAGTACAATATGCATAAAGTAGACATAAGAGGAGAGATAATTATTTCTTTATAGAATAAAACCTTGTTTTACATTCCTAAGGATGTATAGAGCCAGTAAAAAGGATCCTGACTGAGTTTATCATAATTCATGCATGAGAGGGTTTAAGATACAAATAAAAAACTTCAACTTTTGATTTGACTTTGGTTTGAACACCAAACCAATTCAATTCAGTTTATTTCTATAGCCCCAATTCACAGTACGTCAT
>NW_015150654.1:750412-751627 GCF_000732505.1 Cyprinodon variegatus
TTACTTCAACGGAAGGTTTCCAGATATGCGGAGCAAATCCATCTGGCGGAGTCAGGTTAAACTCCCCCCTGGCTACAACAGGATAGAAGCAAAAACTGCCTCATGTTATACAGAGGCAGGCATTAACCCCACATCATACCCACATGAGTGCAATTGAGGCAAGTAGAAAAAAAACACAGTCCCCGGAGCCCCGATTGGCCCTTGTTACTGTCATGTTTTGGGGTAGGCAGACAAGAAATGTCATCATACTGCGTCTGTTATTGTGTAAATGTTCCTCTCTCACGTTTTCCCAAATAGAGGCAGATAGCTGTCCTTCCTGATTGCCACTGCAAGTGTTTTCCTGCTCCTGTGATTTAAAAACAATGTTGGCTGCACATAACCTGACTCCTGCAGACATGATCATGTAAACAGAACGAGATAATGTGGACTTTCTGGCTGCATCTTGGTTACCTAACTGCAAATGTTACTTCTAAATAACAAGGTGTGTCTCATTAGAAACTATGTGAAACGGATTACTTCCTGTAACTCCACCTTTTTTAGAAAGAACTGATGTAGTTGATAGAGAATAGAACAGAATAGAGCTTTATTACAACTGTTACAAGAAGAAGCATCTGGGATTTGACAGAAGCATCATAAAATAAATTTTAATTAAAAGTGTTAAAGACAAAAACATAGATACAAACTTCCCCTTTAAAATCAGGTAATATCAAAATTAGATTTATGTTCAGGACTCGTCTTCTAAAGGGGAGAAGAAGAAAAAAGATCCACACAGATGGAGGTAAAGTCTGCATCCCTGATCTTTCTTCTAATCTCTTTGGTTCTCTAATGGCCAGCGAGAGACATAGATGAAGGAAAATGGATTCCTGAAACAAGTTTCATTTTTAAAGTTGCAGGAAACACAAGCTCTTGCACAAGCATCTGTTGTTTTCATCACATGCAGTTCTGTGTTCTGTGGCTCATCTGCAAAACATGACAGGTTGAAAGGCTGCAACAAACAACTAGAGGATCATCTAGGCTGACCTTTCTCTATCCATAACCTGTACAAACATAGAACAGAAGAAAGTGCAACCAACATTTCTGTACACATCCTGCTCAGACACTTTTCAGACTTTTACCTTCAGGTTGGTGCTACAGAGCACTAATGCCAAGAATTAGCTGTTGAACTTTCACGAGTCTACGTAAACCGCGGCAGACCAAGCCAGATGAAAGTGCGTA
>NW_015150654.1:752602-754698 GCF_000732505.1 Cyprinodon variegatus
AAAAAGTACTCCAGAGTGTTGTTCAGCATGGGGGTGAGTAGAAAATGAAGGCTAATCATGTTTTGGGTGTACTATTCCTTTAATGATCACCTTAACCTTATAGACCTTATAGTGATCGACAAGAAGAGCAGTGGGTTGTCAGCAACTCTGCACTAGTAACAAAAAAGGCTTTTGAACCTTTAAAACCTGCCGCTCTACAGCAAAAAAGGGATGTTTAGCACATGCATATTTATATGTTCTGCTGTTATTCAGGTTTTTTGTCACTTTTCATCACTTAAAAGTTTTTTTTTCTCCATACTGTTGTTGTTTGAACTGTTGTGAACTGTGAGTGGTGGAAAAAAGCCACATTTCTTATTTTTGCACAAAACTTAAGTTGCCTGGTTCAAATTCTGGCTCTTAATTATCTACCTGGCCTTTACAAAAGATCAGTTTTGGATTATCCTTCAAAGATGAGAAACTTTATTTTGTGATTGTTTTAATAGCCTTTGTAAATGTGCTAAAAAGGTCATGATTACCTGAGCTTATGCATGAGCTAAAAGCTGGTATGGCTAAGATGTCCGCCCCCTTTAGTTCAGCCTTATTGCTCCACTTCTTTTCATTTGCCTGGTGATTGTAGAAAGCATGCCACCAGTGCTAAAACACAGACCAATTGGTATGACTGATATTTAACTTTCCCTGGACAACATTTGGATGAATAAGAGCAGATACTGCAATCCTGGTTTTGTCTTCTGACTATAGACATGTAGCTAAAGCTTGTGAATAATGAGAGTTTTATGTACAAAATAGAAAATAAAAGTGTGCAAAAGTGAGTTCATACTGCATGCGCAGTGTGATCAACCCATCTGATATATTAACCAACTGCAGTTGTTTTCTTTTGTTACTTAATTTCCACATTCTGTAAATGTTTTTTATGTAACTTTCTTTTTAGCCTGAGGCGGTGCTGCAGCAGAGCAGCAGCCGCTGGCTCCTTTGTTTTGGCTGCATGTTTAAATGATCACATTCTTCGTGCAAAAAAAAAAAAAACAGACATCGTGGCAAAAATATTATGTTCTTCTGTTAAACTTTCCACAGGGTAATCATGTGTTTGTCTTCATATATGGGGCAGTGCGTAAGGCGGAATGTCAGCGTAAACAACAAAGAACTCGATGTTCCATAAATTTGACGAAACTTTTCACAGATCAAACTTCCGCCCACAGTTACACCGTGTTCTCTTTAAGGCAGCTGTCCTCAGGCACGCTGTTTACCCTCACGCCTCACACGTCTCGCAGCTCCTCTGCTGCAAACACTGCAGCCAGTGTTTCTCAACGTCTGCAGGGAGTGAAATGCTGCATAATTCAGGAGTATATTTGACCTCTTAAAAGATCATAAAGACTTCAGCTGTCAAATATTACACATGTTGAAGAAGAGCCTAAATATGAGCAGGCACTAAAAAGCAAAACCTTGTGAAATATAGTAGGCTACATATAATGACCACCGTCAAGCAGTTTGTATTTTGTTAAATCTCAGGGCACAATTAAAATATATGAAAATAAATCAAATAATTAAACATTGCATTTTAAAAAGAGAAATTTGGATACCTTGAACATAGCATTTCCTGATTCATTAAACCAGAGAGAGATAATTACTTTAAATGTTTGTTGCTTTAAACGCACCATGATCGCATCTTCTGATAGCTACTTCTGGCTGCCTGCTGTACATGTGTGATGTCACAAAGCTGTATGTGTCTCAAACCAGTGTCTAAAAAGGGTGCTGTCATAGCTACTATAGCCCCATTTACGCTACCCTATAGAAGCCGTGCCGAGATCGGTCTGAGCACGGTAACAGATAACTGTGAGTGTAAAAAGTATGCCAAACTGAACCGAACTGTGCCAGACACAGCTGAACCTCGTTAAGCTTGTACTAGTTCATCAGTAGGGCTCGGTGAGGTTCAGTTAACAAAGAGCGCATCAGCAGACCGCGTCATCTCCTTACAGTCAGCCTCCGTAGTCAGGAAATTTCAGACGTTCATTAAAATCCTAGCTTCCCTACCGTGCCGCACGATTTCCAGTGATGATTCTGATTAGCAGTGCGATGAACCTCAATGTCTGTTGTTGTTT
>NW_015150654.1:755783-760204 GCF_000732505.1 Cyprinodon variegatus
CATCCATCCATCCATCCATCCATCCATCCATCCATCCATCCATCCATCCATCCATCCATCCATCCATCCATCCATCCATCCATCCTATGCTGTGCTTATGGGCAAGAGGCAGGGTCCACCCTGGACAGGTCGCCCGTCTGTAGCTGGGCGACAGCCATGCTTTTGGACTGTGGGAGGAAGCTGGAGTACCTGGAGAGAACCCATGCATGCACAGAGAGAACATGCAAACTCCACTCAGGAAGAATTAAACCTAAAACCTTCTTGCTGCAAGGCAACAGTGGCTCCCACTTCCCCACCATGCAGTGACTTTGCCACATTAAACATGACAATAAATTGATAGTTCTGATTTTTTCAATGAGGGACAAGAAAAAGTATTTCTACTAATTTCTTTTTACTTCAAGTAATGCTAAAGGTTTGCATTATTTATCTTCAGTAGTGTATTGTTAGATGCTCATTAAGAACATTTTCTTTAGGTTTTATTACACCCATTTCTGAAACATAATTTTTACTTAATCTGATGTTTGGTGTTGCTTTTTAAGTTAAGGTATAATGATACTTAGCTTCCATTAATATGGCATCAGAGATGTGTGTTCTCAGGCCTGTGCAGTCCACATGGATCAGTAAACACATCCAGTTATACCTTGGGAAAAGTGCCAGGGCCCATTGTTTAGTCAACACCAGGCAGTGTTTTTGATTATGAAGAGCATGGAAATAATTAAGCACACCTGCAAGGTCAAGTAGAATTAATGGAAAAGCACAAGAAAATGGGAACAAATCAATTTAATTTCAAGATTTTACTTTGCTCATGTTTGGTTTGCACTTAAATGGACAAAACTTTGAACAGAGATGACAGTTTTTATTATTCCAGGCCTTATTACCCAATACCATCAAAGTTAAGTCAACTCTGAAGAGTTATAAATGCATATATAGATTTATTTTTAAATCAGGAGAGTTGCAAAACATAGTTGGTTTTAATTCGCATTCAATCTGAACACCCTTAAAATAAACACTTTACTAAGAGAGTTTCTTCCTCAGCTTCCCACTTAATGACAGTGCACACCCATAAACAGCTAAATCAGCACGAAGTGCACAGGTCATCTGACATCTGTGCACAAATATGTGTGAACGTGACCTAAAGCTCCTCTCTGATATGTTCAAGTGCTTCTAGAAAGCCGGTTTATCTGAGTTATCCCCGAGTTCAAACCGCATTTCCTCAATTAAACAGAGCTGGGTAGTTTCAAGGATAACCCAGAACCAGTCTACTAACCTCGCATTTTTAAGGCCTACACCTAAAAACACAAGACTAACTAAACCAGAAGAATGTGTAGTGAAATGATACTTTGTTTTTAAAACAAAGTATTCCCTCCATGGCCATTTAATGTAAATGCATGTTTTAGGAAGCTACTACTGTTGGGAAACAGAGTTATTGCGTGTTTTCGTTTTGAAAGAACAGTCTGAACAAACAGATAATTGAGGCGGACCAGCAGGGAAACCCTAAAGACATATTAGATGAAAAAAACAGAGTTTATCTCAATTAAACGCCTGAGATAATTAACATAGTAGAGATGTGATTTTCTATTTTTTCTTCTTATTACCAAGTTTACTGAAACAATAAAACATTACAGTGAGGAGTTGCTGTTTAGTTTGATCCTGATTTTTCCTTCCTTGGTCAACTTGAACATTTCTGTATGTTTAGTCTGAATGAGGAGGGTTATTTAAAGATTATGTTTCACATAAAGCAAAATATGTTTACTTCCGTAAACCAACCACTCTGCAAAAATGAAGTGTTTTTAGAGCTCAGGTACAAGCTGTGTTTTCTGAGGTTACATTAAGATAAAGACTAACCACACCTTAGGAGATTTATTTTCCAAAGTAGGCCTCCTCACACCATGCCCTATATTAACACACAATACTGCCCCCTAGAGGTTGATATTATTAACTTTTTAAACAGATACAATTATGGATTTTAACTTAAATAGATAAACAAAACGGAAAAGTTTGCACAGAAATTTTGATGTTGTGAAAATCAAAAGAACATGTTTTGCTGAAGACAAAAATTACTTTAAAGTGATTTAATCC
Source organism: Cyprinodon variegatus (assembly GCF_000732505.1). Classification (NCBI taxonomy): domain Eukaryota; kingdom Metazoa; phylum Chordata; class Actinopteri; order Cyprinodontiformes; family Cyprinodontidae; genus Cyprinodon; species Cyprinodon variegatus. Next base: position 757,863 of record NW_015150654.1, read on the forward strand.
TTCTTAACCATCTTCATCCTTACAATGTATGAATTCTAAAAATGATATATACAAATTGCTATCAGAAAGCAAATTTTCTATCTATCCATCTATCTATCCATAGATAGATAAGAACTTTCTTGGCCCGGGGTCTCTCTGCATGAGTCTGCATGTTCTCCCTGAGAATGCATGGGTTCTCTCCAGGTACTCTGGCTTACTCCCACAGTCCAAAAACATGACTGTTATGTCAATCGGCTGCCCTAAATTGTCCTTTGGTGTGAGCGAGTGAATGATTGTTTGTCCTGTTTGTCTCTGTGTTGCATATATATATATATATATATATATATATATATATATATATATATATATATATATATATATATATATTCCAGGATTCCCTTTATTCAGTAACAGGGGTGTGTTGGTAAATCAAAGAGTGATGTTGAAAAACTCAGTCATGCATTTAAATGAAAGACTATTACAATTCTTTATCATCACTAACTTTGCTTGTCTAGTCCAGAAACGGTGTATATTTTCTCCTGTAAGCCGGATTGCTTTAGCTATCAAATGACCCATACCAGAATCTCAATCAGGTTGTTCGCCCAAACCAGATTGTAATATTTTAATTTCTTTTTATCATATCCTTTATATTAGCATTAAAAATAATGCTTTCTCTGTTTATTCCTTTAATAAACAGATATATGACTAACAACATATCAGAGATATCTTCCTTATGTTCCTAACAGAGCACTTCGCTCTCAATCTGCAGGTTTACTAGTGGTTCCTAGAATTTCTAAAAGTAGAATGGGAGGCAGATCTTTTAGTTCTCAGGCTCCTCTCCTGTGGAACCAACTACCAGTTTTAGTCGTGAGGCAGACACCCTGTCTACTTTTAAGGCTAGGCTTAAAACTTTCCTTTTTGATAAAGCTTCTAGTTAGAGTGGCTCAGGTTATCCTGAACTATCTCTATAGTTCTGCTGCTATAGGCTTAGACTGCTGGAGGACATAGGGAAGCATTTCTCATCATTTTGCTCCATTCTATCTGCATTCTCCCACTCTGCATAATCTGTTAGTTCATCAATCATCTTGAAAAGGCTGAGCTGAGCTACTGACCTCAGCTTGAGTTCAGCAGAGTGGAGGCTTGGAGCCCGGCCTTCTCGTCAAACTGCATTCCATTATCTGACAAATGGGCTTCTGCAAGCATGCTCAAAACAGGCCATAAAAACAGTGGGACAGCCTTCCTGGAAAACAAAGTGTTTATGACATGCAAAGGGACAGACTTTCCTTTGAACCATGTGGATAAAAAATTGACCACTGGCTTCCAATAGGAGGCAGGTATATTGTTCATCTTATTTTGTTATTCATAAAAAAAAGGTTACCAGCCTTATAAAGACAACTGTTATTTACCTTTTCTAGCAGATCATACTTTCTAAGGAAGCTTATGTCCTTTGACATTTGCAGCAAGATGCTAAATAGTCTGTTGAGACTGAACTCTTCCTTTATCACCTGTTGGCATAACAGGCAAATGATTTAAATTAGCTCAACCAGCTAATGCAGAAGGCCGGTGCTGTTCTAGGAACTCCACCATAACCTCTGGAGATGTTTTCACAAACATGAATTATTCATAAAGTGAAGAACATTATGGAGAACAGTGAGCTTCCCCCTCATCAGACTGTTAAACAACGACAGAGTGTCTTTAATTAGAGGCTTCTTCACATTTGGTGCAAGGCTGAGCTCTATAGAGGATCCTTCCTCCCTACAGCTATCAACACCTATAACACCTGGTTCAGAAAATACAGCAACATTTAATTTCCCTTTGGGGATAAATAAAGTATCTTTGGATTGAATTATTCTTAAAGCAAACAACCTAAGTGTGTGACTGTTATACATTGTGACTCCTGGACGTGCCATTTCCTCTGTACTTCCCATTAAAAAAGGCCATTTCCTCTGTACAGGATTGTTTTTGCCGTTTCAACCCATTTTCACTAAAGCAGAAATAAAGCCTAACCATCAAAAATAATAAAAAATATACTCAGCATAGATTTAAAAAAAAGTACTAGATAAAAGGATAATCTTTCATTTACAGTGTAAGGTACTTACAGTGAAAATATTTGCTGTTTATTTTACATTTGCAGCAAAATCAGCAGAATAAAAAAAAAAAAAATCAGGCTTGTGTCAAAATAATCTATAAATATTGTTAAACTAGGATTTTTTTTTTTTACTTATTGCAGTTATATATTTTTTGCTTCCTGTGTCAAAGCCTGTATATGACTAATGATGTCATAGCTCTACTTATTTAAAATGATATGCTTCATTCTATCTCTATTCTCCCACTCTGCAGAATCTGTTAGTTCAATCTCTAAC
>NW_015150654.1:761279-768234 GCF_000732505.1 Cyprinodon variegatus
TAGAAATATAGAATTCTTTGCATCAGTTTTGCTGATTTTGCTTCATTAAGGTCACATGCCAGCCATGCAGATACCATCTAAATTCATGGTTCAATGATGGGTCTTGCATCAAGTTTAAGATGCAGACAGGCTGGTGCCACGTAGTCTTAGTGAATAACAGTGGTGCTGTAGAACAAACAGCTGTTTTTTTTTTTTTTTATTAACAAAACCTGGCAGGTTTAGTAGCCCTGGCTCTCTTTGATAACTGGTTGCATTTTCTTTGCTGCAAGTATTTTTTTAAGTTAGCCACAGTCGATTAATCAGACTAATACCATAGATTATATATCAGTTATTTGCAGTGGATTGTTGGCTTTAACTATGAACTCTGCCGTTTGTGTCCCACTAAAGGTAAAATGATACAATTTCCTATAAATTACCCAACTGCCTACAAGTATAAAAAGTTTGAAATGTTGATAATAAAAAGCTTTTTTAAAGGACTCACCACACAGGTAACAACAACACACTTTGAAGCAAATTATTTCAACCTTTATTAAACATAGCTTGCAAGAGATAAATATAACAAAGTTATTTCCTCCAAAATTAGCTTATTTTTTTTTTTTCAATCAATGCATAATTGTCAATCAACTGGCAGTATTCAAACAGCATTATTTTCTTTTACCTTTGAAGATTAAATATCAACTATGTGCAAAAGGTCAGGATTGATGTAAGCGAAACAGAAACGTCTTCAGTTAGTCTCCCTCTTCAACATTTGTTTCAACGATGCAAAGAAAAAATATCGTTGGATGAACCGGACTGGGAATTTTTCCAGCATAAGCAACAACGACCAAGAAAAGAAAGTCAAAGAGTGCAGGACCACGACTGTTCTATGCTGGTGTCGGCAGAAACAGTGATCCCTGATTCAGGATGAGCTCCTCTCAGGTCACCAACATTTAACCAGAACGCTTTTTATGTTTGAACAGGCTGGAGTTTCACCAATGCAGAGATCTGATGGCGTTATAAGCTTCTGTAACAGCTAGAATAATAATAAGTGCTCCTTTACATCATGTTCAAACTAGATTCGTAATTGAATTACAAACCAACTTCCATTCCAACCTTTGTTTATACATCAAGTTCTAACGCTTCAAAAGCTCAGTCTTAGACTGCAATGCTGTTCACCTGAATCAGTAAACACTTTAGTCCAAAATTTGTAAAATCCGAGAATCAAGCAAATGCATCTAGCGAAACCACATGGGTGGGGTAGAGGGGTATCCCTAACATTTTGCACATTTGTTACACAATAATACACAGTGATCACAAAACAAAATGACAAGCTTCACAATATTCATGGCTTTTTGTTTGATTTTTCTACACAATGTACAACCATTTAATTTATTCTTCAGTACAAGGGAGGAAAATGCTTCTGTACAATAAGTCGTTATTACTTCAAACCTAGCAAATATCGTGTCATTTATTTCAATAGTCAATACATTTCATGTTTTTTTTTTTCTTTTTCAAAACTGCAATAAAACAGAAAGCTGAACTCAAGTCAAGACATGAAAATAAAAAGGATTTCAGAGGTTTAAAAACATTTGTAGCTGAAAATGAATATTGGAAATATAAAAGATGCATCGGCAGAAAGGGATGAAAAGGGTTTTCCTCAAATTCAACTTTACAATTAGATCTAAAACACAAACTGCGTGTTTTTTAATGAAACTATGCTGCTGATAGCAACGATCTGTGAAAACCACAAACAACTTAAACCTTTCCTCCAATATTCAAGAAAAAAAAAAGTAAATGAAACTTAAACTGAAAACTGGTCGTCAGAAAAACACGATCATAGTCCAGATTCCTTTCTATCAGCTTTAATGTTGTGCAGATAATAATTACACAAACAGAACCGTGTGAATTCCTGCGTAAAATAAAAAGACCCAAATATTACGGCAGCCATACTGCAAACAGGGAAAAAAAACAGACAAAGCCCCAAAGCCTTCAACTTCTGAGATGCATAAATCCTGACGTCCCACCTAGAGCTGGTGTTATTGGGAAACTAAATATTGCTGATGTTCATCCAGTCAGATTGGTATGAAAAAACAAAAAGAAAAGATCAGAACAGAATAAAAAGTCAAATGGGTTTAAAGTCCACAACTTTGAAAGAATTAAGCTGCAAGTTTAGATTCTTGTTTAATGAAGAGGCCATGGATAGTTAATATCTTAGCAGAAGAAAAGCATCTACTGCTTTTTCTTTAACAATTTATTTTTTACATGTTGTGTAGAAATCTGCAGACACACAGACACCACTAGTCTCTCCTCCATCTTTTGTATTTATGGAAATATTTCAAGGCTCTGATCCAAGACAGAAGCTAAACTGTTCACAGCAGCAGTTCTCCTCCTCCACCATCAACTGCTTTGAAACCAGTTATCTACTGTAGCTCCCAGGCAGCACATTAAACTGCTTTATTTTTATTTTTTAACAGCTGCTCTGACATGTCCAGCTTTACATTAGGGGTTAAATAGGGGAAGGTCTACAGACTATGAACCGCTACATTCTCTCGCTCAAACAGACCTCTATGGCCAGAGGTTTTTATGTTTGCATGAACCATGCTTCTTAACATGTTGGGGGCCATTTTAACTTTTACTAGCACTGAAGGTACTACTGATAATATACTTAAGGTACGGACTTCTCAATCGAATTAAAAAGAAGATCATCTGTTCCTTTTATTTACAAAAGGTTGGGTATGATGTGATTTTAATAAATAAAATGATGAAAACATTTTCTATATTAATGGGGGGAACAGAACTAGGTGGTTAAGATTGCAGCCGACAGAATCTAGTTTGTTTCATGCAAGTGAAACGTTTGCTATGGAGTACCACAGGTTTCAGTGTTTGGCCCTTTTACTATAGGTGCTGATGGCATTGAAGAAATGTAAAATATTGTACGTTGATTGTTGATGGGTGATTCTCATCTGCATCCAGATTAGTCAAAACGAGCTAGTCTGGATTCTCCATTATTAGGAAGATCAAAATTATTTAGAAAAGGTTTTCAACTCGTCTAATATTTAGCAGAGAGAAGCTAGGAGATACTTTTATAATTTGATTTATTTGGATTCTTGATAAATGAATAGCTCGATATTATTCTTGTTAAACATGAAACTCTGAATACAAAGTTCTGTTACGAATGATTGTTTTAAACCTTCCCAACAGAGCACTTATTTATCTAACTTCCAGTTTCGTCTGTAAGACAGATACGCAATTTATTTCTAAATTTTTAAATAAACGCTTTGATCTTTTTTGATAAAACTCTATAGTTTCGGTGGCCGTTTTGGCGCTTAACGACACACCTCAATGGAAGATAGACTCTGACTGTGTTTATATCAATGCATCCTTAAAACAGCCACAGAAGGACCTGCTGCCATTATTCTAGAAAATTGGCCGTACAGAGATTCGTACGGAGCGCTTCACACAAACAGGAACCTGCAGCCATAAAATAGCTTCAGAGGAGGAATTGCTTTGAAGTCAATGATAACTTTTAACAAAATTACATTTTAAGATCAAAATCAATATGGAGTTGTGGAGAACGCCAATAGAAACCTTATTTAATCGGATTTGAATAAACTGCATTTAAATTAACTGAATTCGGACCAACTTAGAATCAAATGATCCAATAGATCCAACAAATTTTTAAAGCCATTAATGGAACGATACAGGTTCCTTGTATTAACCTGTGTTGACCTTGGCTCTTGTATAGATAACCTTGAGATGTTTTCTGAACCGACTGTATGAAGATTCAGGTCACAAGTTTCTAAGAAGGAGAGACAGAAGATCTGGAAGTTTAAGAATCGCAGAGTTTTGTCCAGAAAGTCAATAGGCGGTCGTATACTTTCCTATTTAAATGGAAAATGATGTGAGACACTCCCTCTTTCAGGTGTTTCTGTCTCATTAGGGTCGGACGATTGTAGAGAATTAAAATGGGGCTTAAGGAAGCGTTGTCCCTTCAGAGTAATCTATGAGAACGGCTTGAACATCCCATTCAAAACAACTTAATGCATGAGGGGGTAACTATGTACCGTGAATAATACTGCAAACAGAGTGAACACAGCTACAAACCTGAGAGACTGCAAACTGATTAAGCAGAATGATTAAGACAGTTTCAGTCAGGTGGGCGGGACAATCTGACAAGTCTGCAAAGACCTGGGCGACAAAGATTGAACAGATCAGGGCTGCCTACGTAGACACCGTTTCTAAATCCTAATTAACAGGAGGCTCTAAAAACCCTGCAAACAAAGAGGTGTTAAAAAAAAATAAAAAAAGATAAACCTTGCTCAGAATTTGTACAAGTCATGACTTGGGGCTGCAAACAAAATGCCATAATCCTTTGTCTTCCCTAACATCCAGCACAGAAAACACAAAGCATCGCTACGCCATGATGGAAACATTTACAATGTCAGGTATGTGGAAATAAAAACGGTTCAACCTTCAGCTGCCTGCAGACTGCATGTCCCATTCACTGAGGATGTGTGAGAATATATATATAGATATATATATATAGATATATATAAAATAGGGCTGAAACAATGAATCTGATCATTTGTGATCAATCAATTGTTGAAATAATCAACTAATTTAATAATCAATTAATCTTTAATTGGAGTATATAGACTATAAAACATGCCTTTAGTTGACAGAGCAACCCACTAAGAGCAGGAATTAAATCAAAATAAAAAAAAATTAATATAAATATTTAGAATTTCGGATTTAAAAAAAAGTTTAGGCTGTCAATATCCAGAACTCCTCAAGTAGAAAAGTTTTACTTTTATCCTGTTTAATTTGATAAGCCATAAGTCTTCTTAAAGGAACCCTTTGCTATCCAATTATTAATCGACTTGTGAAATAATTTGTTGGTTGCAGCCCTAATATATATATATAAATTATATATATATAGACGTATGAAATATGGAGATTGTCTAGCAGAGCAGTTCCAGCTATAATGTTCACCTCAGAGGAATCTGTCTGATAGCAGCATGTTAGCGTGGCGCTACAAATCCTGCAAACTTCAATAGAGTTAAAGTGATTAGAGCACGTTAACCAAATTGTTACAAACACTGACTGAGGATGTGTGCAGCGGTCGACGCGTGAAACATAAATAGCAATGAGAGATGCATGAGGATCAGTCCACATCAATGTCATTCTGTAACCAGGATGAAAACCCAACTGATCGTGACCTTATTACTTTCTATCCAACATTCATTTCTTTGTACTGAAAACAACAACAAACGACCGAAAAACTAAACTAAACTAAATTTCCATTTTGGAAATATGAAAAGTGCTCCTCTGGAGTGAGGCAACTTGTGAGCACAGGGTGCGCACAATGATTGATCCATGTCTCTCGTAAAACATCCGCATCCTTTTTCCTTTGTAGCTAGGCATCTATACACAATCCATAGATTTTTTAAAAATTATTTTTACAGTTTTAGATTATTATCGTCTCCGGTAGCCGATGCCTCTCAGGTAGGCCACCAAATCATTTGAAGACGCCGCACGAAAAAGTCAGGGAAAAAAAGGATGAGACACACTTGGAAAAAATAAACTGGGATGCTGGGTGGAGAATCTGATCAGGAGCGACTCTGAACTCTCTGCACACAGAAACAAAGAGGAGCTGCTGGGATGGAAATAATTCAGGGGGAATATTGAAGAAAAGGGCAGAGAAAAAAAGCATCTGGCTCCTCGGTGAACGACGCAACCTGGAACATCCGTCTCCTGGTTCATCAGCTCCCCGCCTGCTTGGTCTGATGCTTCCTGTAACAGCAGAAAGTCGCCTCCGAAACAAAGGAAAAGCTGCTAAAGATGGGAAATATGTTTTAACTCCATCAGATCCTCTCTGGTTCCAGATTAGTCAGTTTCTCTTGGTTCTGACGTTGGTTAGGGGGCGACTCCAGGTCTGGGGTCAGGCGGCGTTGGACCCTCTGATGAAGAGCTTGAGGCGGGTCACTGATCCGCGGTGAGCTCTCTGCTCCAGAATCTCAGAGTTGCTCCAGAACCAGCGCAGCCTGAAATTCGTTCTAACAGAATCTTTAACTCCTTTTTTAAAACCGGAGTCAGCAAACTAATCACGTTTAAAAACTTGAGAGTAAATAAACTTGATGTTGCATAGCAACCAGAGTGAACCCTGTTGATCTTCTGTTTTGAACAATAGTCATAATAGCTTTAGTGGAGAAAAATAAAAGTCTTGTTACTGATAGTCTCTTAAAGCAAAGATCAGACGGCAGAGAGAGAAACATACGTGCCAAATACCAATGATAGCAGAACGGAAACCAACTTGAGCTTAAGTGGCCGATGCAGTAGAAGCGCTAAAAGCGGTGATTCTAAAGGGACGGGGGGGGGGGGGGGGGGATGCTGCTATAATAAAAACAACTGCGATGCGCTGACGGCTTGTGTTTCTGGTCGACTCTCACGGGTTGGTCTGAGATAGGCACACGGACAGGCACTGCATGCGATGGAACGGTGGGGGGGAAATCTCAGCTGATCTGGGAGCGCCTGGTGGGGGGGGGGGTTATCAAACGACACTGGCCTCTGACACACAGGAGAGGTTAGCGGGGCTCATTTCTGCCCGGTGATGGACTGCGATATGGAGCGAGGCGGGATCATGTCCAACAGGTACTCTCTTTGCCGGTCCGCTAAGGTGGAAGTCTTATGGGCTCCAACCGCTGCAGGATTCAGGTAGGCAATATTTAACCCTGCAGGAACACAGAGACGCAAACAAAAGATCAGTAGAGAGAACTACAGACCAGATAACATTTCAATATAGATGTAAACAATTCAGATGCTTCCATGTTTTAACCAGAGATGGCAAAAGTACTCACTTTCCGTACTTGAGTAAAAGTACAGATACTTGTGTTAACAAATACTCTGTTACTTTTACTTGAGTAAAGAAGTTTAATCAGTACTTCCACTTATAACAAAGTACAGGCTTGTAAATTTA
>NW_015150654.1:771089-782426 GCF_000732505.1 Cyprinodon variegatus
CTTACCTGGGATATTGTAAATCTGACGACGGCTGTCGTGCTGCAGTCTGTTGCTGCCGCCGCCGCCGCTGCCACAGTGCTTGGCGCCGCTCATCCCCATCAGGCTGCTGGCCACCGACAGCTGGGAGGCCTGGGCGAAGTTGGAAAGGACGCCTCTTGCAGAGTTGGACAGACCTCGCTGCAGAGAGGCCTGCGGCTGCTGAGCCTGGAGACGGACGCAATAAAGCATTAGGGCTTCCCAAAATGTTTGACCTTTGACCCCAGACTAACAATGCAACAAACATTACTACACTAAATTATAAATACATGTAAATAATGTATTTATGATTTCATTTCTAAATAAACGTGTTCTATAAAGATGATAAGAACCAAAGAAATTTAAAGACAATGATGTTGATTTTTATTCCATGTTTCAATTCTATAAACTGAATCGTTTTAGTCAGGATGAAGCTTTTCTCGTCGTAAGAGAGGAAGTTTATAAGAAGAACAGAAAAGCCTCAGAAGAGAGAAACAAGACCAGAGTGTTTTTGGGAGATTCTTTCATGCACTGAAAGCAAAGGCTGCCACTCATACCTCAGTTGCAAAGTTTTTACTTGACGGGTAAAGTTTGGCTTTTTGGAGAAATCCGTTTCACATCACTGGAAGTAAAACGAGGAGAAATGGAATTGTCCACGCTATTGCACACGTTTAAGAGCAGGTACAGGGTAGAGCACGTGCATTTTTGTTTAAAGTGGAGAGGGCGGGTCTTTTCAAAAATTTCAATATACCTTTAACCCCAAACATTTTACATCTCAGTAACATCACAGTATTCCTGCAGATTATGGAAAGTGAAATCCAACTTAGAATTTTCCAGCAGATTCCTGTGATGAGAAAGGAGGACATTTGATCCCGAACAGAAACAACTTTTGGTTCGTGGTTCAATATTTCACAGCTTATGTTTGTTTGTTAAAGGGGTCATAGAATGCAAAACAGAGTTTCTAATGTCATAGATGAATAACGATAGTTCAGTGGGTGAAATGGATGCACAGAGAAGTTCAAACCCCATCAACTCCTCCTTTCTCTGCAATTCTAAACTTTCATCCTAAAACGGTAGAATCCAAACGAAGCACCGAGTTGACATAAACTCTGGGATGTCGCCTTATTTGGTTCTGGCCTGTACTTTTTTCACTCCCCAAAATTGACATGCATTCACATACAGACTGTAAAGACATTTTCACAGTCTTCCCAAAGATCTCGACAGGCATGGATTATTTTTGTCTATCAGAGGATCCCTGCAAAGTTTGATGCTCTGCATTTGCTTGAAGCATTTTACCGAAAAAGGCTTTCAAAATCTTGGACAGTTTAAAGTAGGGGTGGAACGGTTCACAAAATCCACAGTTCGGTTCGGTTCACGGGTTCGTGGTCACTGTTTTCTGTTTGGTATATGTTGATTGTTAGCCTGACATGTTGGTCATGTTGCTGTTAGCATAAACAAACGTGTTGCACAATGCTTGCACACTGTTGCACTTTTATCCACAGCTTTCTTCCCGCCGTCATCGTAGGTCACTCTAAATGCAAAGTGGTCCCATACAGCAGACCTATAAAGTGCTGCTGGCGCGTCTTCCAACTCCTGTTCTTTCCCACTCGCCATACCCACACAATTCTCCACAACAACTGATTTTTTTCTGCTACACCCGGCTACGCTGCTTCGCTTCTTCTTCTTCTTCTTGTTTACTACTGGCGGTTGGCTTTGGACGCAGTACCGCCACCTTCTGCTCTGGAGTGTAATCGCTTCGCCTATGAGAAAAAGGAGCAGCGCATGAACCGAACGAAACACACGCGAATCGAACCGAGACAGTCGAACCGAACGGTTCGGACGGTTTTTATAAACCGTTCCATCCCTACTTCAAAGCAGGATTTGCTAAACGTCTTTACTGAAATGAGGGGCTGGTCCCACTGTAAGGCCATCACAACCATAAGCTGGAAGTGTGATTCTGCCGCTAAGCTGTTGATAGCAATTATATATATCTATGGTGACCAGATTTGGGTTTCTGAAAAGGAGGACTGTTGGGTCGCTGACTGGACCAGACCGGCCATTCAAACCAAGCTGTGAGTTTCGGGGCTGGTCTGAACCTGATCTGGTGACAGTATGCTTCCCCTTACCGTACAGGTCGGGTTCGAGTGCCCGGTGTGTTTCCACAACATGCTGCAATGTTGTCGACCAAAATCCCAGAATATTCTGAAATTCCCCCCGGACATTTTTTAGCTATGAAAAGTAGGAAATGTCCGGGATAAACAGAACGTCTGGTCACCCTACCATATCAACAATCTAATGTTTCAGTGAGTGAGTGCTTGTTGCTATGATACATCTTTGCTCAGCAGCTTCGCTCGTTGTAAACCAACCAATCAGAGCACAGCTCATCTAAATATTCCTGATCATACCATAAAAGGAAGAAAACCTGTCCTTTCATTTTAGGGCTTTTAACCAGGCTGCATTAGGGCTCATAGAACAGCTAAGATGCCATTTTCAGCCCAACCAATGTTACACACCCTATTAGAGACCTGAAGGACCAGATACCCTATAGAACCATTCTATCATCCCTTTAAAGATTTAGTTCTAAAACCAAAAATACTTTTCACTGTAAAGTCTTTCACTTACATTGAGAGAAAGTCTACGTATACCGTGTTGCTCCCCTTCCCCCACCCGTTTCTGTACATTGCAAGTCAGCTCTGTAAAACATCCGAAGCGCCAACGTTCCTCCTAGTTGCTGTCGCCTGATTAAATCAGGGGTCGTCTGCATGTAAACCAGCTACTGGAGGAACATCCTTCCACTCACCTCTGATTTCACATTCATTCCCCTTTCTGTCACATTTCTACAATTCAAACAATGAATAATAAAAAGGAAAACAGGAAATAACCACGATTTAAACAATGATTCCTGTATTCTAACATTTGATGAGAATATGTTCCCAGCTGTAACAACTTGGACAGATTGTTTTTTTTTTCAAAAAAGCGAACTTACCGAGAAATGTTTTATGAACCTGCTTGATAAATATAAAGTCAGTGAGACTTGATCTGAATGCGGTTACGATGCAGCTATAAGAAATATGCTGCATTCACTTTCAGTTATTCATAAAGTGAAATATATTTATGTTCAGTTTAGGCAGCGATGTACTCGTATGGTTTCTGACACGTTTTTCATAAAATGTGCATTTTTTATTTAATTGAGGAGGTAAGTGAGAAACTTTGCCAATAGAACAAGAGAGTTTACAGTTAAAATTAGAAAAAACAATTGCATTGTCTTATTTCAAGTAAATATTATCTAATTATTTTATATTAAGAATAAAAATACTCATTCCATTGGCAGATCATCTTATTTACCTGCTCAAATTAAGTCTAAATACACTTAATTTAAGATATTTTTTACTTATTTCTAGATTGTTTTTGCAGTGACAATCATACTTCAATTGTTCCATTCAATTGAGTTTATTTCTATCGCACCAATTCGCAACACGTCATCTCAAGGTGCTTTAAAGAGACAATTCCTAAATTGTTCCGCTATAAGAACATTTTGTTTAGGATCTTCTAAAATGCTGCAAACCTACTAACTAACTCAGAGATTCCACATACTCCATCAGCGCTCCGCTTACGTACGTCGTACTTGACATATTAATCAATGAGAACTGGCTACTCCGCCGCACCTCACCATCCACACACGTCTTCTCCATCCTTCACAGTCAAAATACAGAGCCGATGTATTTTTGCTCCGCTCTGGTCCGGCCTGCTCAAGATCCACAACTGTAATCGCACCAAGTAGGAAAACGAACGGCAAGAAGATCCGGTTCATCAAATTAAAATATAGTACCGACGGATCTGTAGCTACAGATTATAGCATAATTCTAATATATTCCCAAAACCCAAGACCGTTTAATTAAGTTACCGTATTTTCGCGATTATAAGGCGCATATAAACGTCTTTTTTTTCCCTCAAAATGTGCGCCGCGCCCTATAGTGCGGTGCGCCCTATGTGTGTTGTAACTGCGACTTTTGAGACCACCATGAGAATGTTAAAGGGGGAAGTGTGGGCGTGGATTGGCTGCCACGCAAATGGACAGAAACTGTGGTGATTTTTAAGAGAAAGACTTTGCCTAAAGAGACTTTTCCAGCTGGAGTCGTTATTAAGGCAAATGAAAAGGGCTGGATGGATGAGGAGATGATGAAAGAGTGGCTGAGGGAGGTGAATGTGAGGAGACCAGGTGGTTTTTTCCACGCATCACCATCGCTGTTAATCTGTGACTCCATGCGTGCCCATCTCACAGCCGATGTGAAAAACATGGTGAAACAAATGAACGCTGTGCTCGCCGTTATCCCGGGAGGTCTGACAAAGGAACTTCCACCGCTCGACATCGGTGTGAACCGGCCGTTCAAAGTAAGGCTGCGAGCGGCGTGGGAGCGATGGATGACAGACGGAGACAACAGTTTCAGGAAAAGTGGAAGGCAGCGCTGGGCAAGTTACGCCACCGTTTGCGGATGGATTGTAGATGCTTGGACTAACGTGTCTGCTGGCTCTGTTGTTCGAGCTTTCGCAAAAGCCGGCATTATTTCTGAGGAGCCGCGCTGCACGGAAAGTGACTCTGACAGCGAAGAAGGGGAAACTGGCATGTCTGATTTAGCGCAGCTGTTTAATTCAGAAACAGAGGATGATGACTTTGATGGGTTTGATTAATACTTTGTAATAAATACATGAATAAAGCACAATCATACTCAGTTTTGCTCCCGCTCTATTTTTAAATACGCAGTAGAGGTATTTAAACATAGAGGACATGTACCTGTATATAAAACCCGCGCCCTATAGTCCGTTGCGCCTTATGTGTGTGTTAAATACAGTAATGGCACACATGACTGAGACTGCGCCTTTTAGTACGGTGCGCCTTATGGTCGTGAAAATACGGTATTGGATTTATTTTATACAGAGAGGCTTTAAATTTTAATCAAATCCAGTCCAAACTTCCAGGAGAGCCTCTGAAAACTTCAAAACAAACGTCTTATCTCATGCGTGGATGAAGAGATGCTGAGTTTGGAAGTATAGAACATCTAGTTACCCCGTTACAAAACAAAAAGAAAATATTTGGGAAGAAACTGCACATATGCTGGATTCTGATGGGATTTTTCTAATCCCGTAAAAAGGAGATTTTTCTAATATGTCGTATTAGATTAAGCGTTCATTAACGAATATTTTGCTCCTATGAGTATAATAATAATATCACGCATGCTCTCCTCGAGCTCCAAGGAGGTCAGAGCGGAGAAAGATGGGAGGAACAGCGAAGGATTTAGGCTTTGCTTTGTGCAGGAGGTCTGGAGTGGAGAGGAATGGAGGACGTGGGATTTCAGGGTTAGTGTTGCAGCCAATTAAATGTTTTTATGTGTGTAAATGAAAACCTCCTTCCTGTGGAGAGGATGCAGCGTAACTGTGATGCAACGTACCTGACGCAGGGCGTGCTGTCGGATCATGGTGTCCGTCTTGGAGACGTTGGGACCAGTAGAAGCAGAGCTGGGAGAGAGAGCGGCCTGCTGCTGCAGCCTCTGTTCGATCTCCTAAAAGACAGACGGATTAGAGTCTGCTTCCAGAGAACTTTCTCATCCCATTATCACTTGTTTTGCTTTTTTAATGTTTTTTTTTTATTCTTGTTTCTAGAAAACTTAAAGCTAAGAAGGAGACATTTCTCAGAGATGAGATCCGCACTCTGCCTCCCATGCACTCCTTTCCTGTCATCTAAGAAGTCTTTTTTTTCTTAAAATAAGCGATTTTTCTTAAATTGAGGAGGTAAGTGGGACACTTTACCAATGGAATAGAAAATTTACATTTTAAATAAGAAAAAAAACCAATAGCTTATCTTACTTTTAAGTGCATAATATCCAATGACCTTATTTGTTTTATTTTTTTTTTTATGGGAGCTGTGTTTAATAACTGAAAACATTTAAATTATTGGTAGAGATTTTTGTATGATCTAAGCCTAAAAAAAATACAAGACAGACAGTTGGCTTCTAAACGTGAATACATTTGTAAAAAAAAAATTACAAATCATTTTACCAGAAATAAATCAATTTTGATATATATTAAATTGACATAAAAAACCACTATACAATAATTTCAATCACTGTCCAGCTTCTAATGACATACTTCATTGTAGAAAAAGTTACAGTTTTTTTTGCTTCCTTCTAATTTTTAGTTCAAATATTTCAATATATTTAAACATATTTTCACAATATGCTTTTTAAGAAGTGAGAATAAAGTTCTCATTGAGGCGTGACAGTTTGGCAATAAGTCACAACCGTAAAGGATGGACAAGAACCACAATGATCCACACTGCAAAAATAGCTGCATCTTGGTGATGTTCCTTTTAGACTATGAAAGGAACTCGGAGGAAGCCTACATGCTTTCAGTTATGTCAAGTTGCTAAACTGAAACTGGCCTTATCTAAACATGATCTGGAGATAATCCAGGTTTATGCCACAAATCGTCTTGAATGTTGCAACTCACTTCATGCTGGGATTAGTCAATGACCTTATTTTAAGATTCATTCCATCGGCAGATCATCTTATTTTCCTGCTCAAATTAAGGCTAAATACATTTAATGTAAGAAAATGTTCATTTCTACATTGCTTTTCTGTGTTAACAGTTACTGTTGCTCCTTTCGAGTAAACAAGTTGAACTGAGGAGGCTCCTGAGCTTTGATGACTGCAGATTAAAATCATTACAGCTTCCAGTCTGTGTCCACTGACCTGCTCCTGCTGGAGAGCCTTCACGAACGCATTCTTCAGTCTGTTGGTATGCTCTGCCTTCAGAGCCTTCTTCTGATTGGACGTCATGCATTGCTCGCAGAGGATTCTGCCGCTCTTCTCTTGCTTCCAGTGGGGTGTGAAGTCTGTTCTGCACTGGGCACAGAAGAAGGGCTCCAAACGGGCCAAAGACCCTCGGAATTTACCTGCAGAAAAAAACACTTTGTTTCAGACTCACTGTGCAGCACAGAGATGTAAATACGATGATATAACATCTACGTTTCAACAGTTATAACAAGACAAACGTGTTGTCCTTAACTCCTCATGCTTTGGTTGTTTGTCAAGCAGGCTGATTAGCAAAGTTTTTTTTTTGTCAACACCCTTAAAAAATAAACCTGAGATGTTTTTTTGAAGTCCTTACCCTGACTGTCCAAGACGCTCTGCACCACTTCCTCCAAACCCACCATGTAGATGAACTCGCTGTTTGCAGCTGAGGGCAGGAAATGGAGCAGCGGCGCCGGGGGTTTAGGTGGAGGAATTTCCAGCAGTGTCTTTTCCAGCTGCTTCCGTAGAGCCAGCTTGGCGGCTGCCTGGCTGCTGGCCTGGTCAGCCATGGAGCTCACTGCTCCGCTGGCGGAGCCAGACATGGTGGACGGGCTGACGGCCGAGGCGCCAGCGAGGCCGCCGGCCACGGCGCTTGCCCCTACTGCTGCTGCCGCCTGCATGTGGGCCAGGTTCATGTACATGGCGCTGGAGCTGGAGCGCTGGGAAGCTGCTACCTGCTGGCTGGCCTGCAAGGGAGAACAAAAATCGGCTCATTGAAAACCAAACATTTAGCAGACGATATTTATTCTATTTTCAACCACACTGCTTCATATATACGCATTACAATAAAAGAGGCAAAATACCACCAGCTTACTGAGACAAAGAGAGGATGGATCAAAGTGCTTTATTTAATCACATATGCAATACGGTTCTAATAGTGTCCAAAATTAACATTCGCCACTCGCCAAATCTGACTTAATTTTTCATTTGGTGGATTAATGCAGGAGGGCCATCTGCCACAAGGTGAGTAAATGTTTAAACCACAGTTTCACTTCAGTCAACCCTTTTCTTCTTTTATTCTGTTATATCTCTGCTCCCTTTGTTCCTCACACACCAATAGACAGAGGCGGGTACAGAGAGCCCACCTCCATTTAATCTGCCGCCAGGCGGCTTATAGATGGAGCAACCAGGCCTTCTAAAAGACAACATGCTGATGAGGAGGAGGGGGAGCGACGATCTACAGAAAGTTTAGTGAAAAATGGTGATTTCAGGAAGACTCTTTCACAAGAGACTGGCTTATTAATGATAATGTTTAGCTGAGAACACGAGAAAACACCAATGTTCTCTCACCTTGGTGAATTTAAGCTGTGTCCAACTAAAGGCTTTTTGTCATAAGTTTGTCTAAACTTCTTCTAAAACTCTTTTTCAAACATTTGTTCTTTAATCAGTTAATGTGTGTGTGTGTGTGTGTGTATATATATATATATATATATATTTATTTTTGTCATATTTATTTATGACAAAAAGTCTTTAATTAGGGTTAGGTTGATGAAAATTACAAAAAATAAAAACAAAATTAAAAAAATAAATAAATAACTTTACACTCTTTTGTAAACCACAATAAAAAAAAATACTGAATAATAATAATACAAAGTTTTATATTAATATATTATAAGTAATAATTTTATGTTTATCATATTAATATTAAATTGCTAAATATATAACTGCTTATATCTCATCCAGTTTGATTTCAGTTTAAATAGTTTTTAATCTGAATAAATATGTGTAATCTAACTAAAAGGTCATTTTAAAATTTGTTTAGGTCTTTTTAGTAGTTGTGTGATGTAAGAGATTACAGTAATAATATCTCAGACTCGTCTTTCATGATTAAAATGAGATCTAAGGTGTCTCCTATTCATTCTGCCAGCAGCTGTGTCAATGATGGTCTGACCCAAGATGGCCGCCCTCTAGGCATGTCAGCCTTGCTGCTGATGGCGTCCAATGAGGCGTCTACGTATGTAATGTCTGTGGTGAATACACTTAAAGGTATAGTGGAGGATGTTCTTTTCTAGGTGGATAAGTGGTCCTCTTAACTGTCAATCATTCTGCTGATATGTTGACGTCAGACCGTCCTCCGTTCTCGTCCCCATTTTCACTTACTGGTGGCAAAAGTCTGACATAGTGGAAAAATCTTCTTTGTAAGCTTGTATGAGGGATGCTAAGTAAAACTTTTCAAACAGAGCGTGCACGAGGAGAAATGGGCTGGTGCACGTTCTCACACGCGTTTAATAGGCGTTGCCTCTCGGGAGCGGGTACAGTTTTTTTGTTTGTTTGTTTTTTAAGTGAGTTAAAGGGTGTCTTTTTTTCTTCAAAATTTCACTAAAATCCTCCACTAGACATTTTTTTTAAACTAATTTCTAGATCCTTTTTGCAGTGTGTTCAGTAATGGTTTTTCCAGATTAACAAAGATGGCTTCTTAACCCCTCGCTCAAACCATCTTTCTTCTTTGGACAGAATATGGACGTTGTTGTCCTCAGACGTGTCCTTTAGCTTTCGGTTGTAGGTGAGCAGCCGAGTCCTGTCCTGAGGAGTTAGCCCTCCTCTGAAATGTCAACTTTCACAGACCATGGCCTGGATGACTGAGAATCTTCACAGAAGTTTAACCTTCTAAGTCACAGAATGATTGAACTTTTCCAAGACATCTGCATTTCTGGGAGGAACCTGTAAAGTTAACTGCAAAGAAAGGCTGCCATTTTGAATCAATGTAGTCACCTGCTGATAGTTTACGGCGTTGGCCATGCTGGATGAGCTGGATCGGGGCATCCCAGGTTTGGAGGAGATCCTCTGGCCCTGCAACTGGGACGGATTGGGGGCTATGACCCGCTGGGACATGAGCATCGGAGGCAGGCTGGTATTGGCTGAACGAATGACCGTATGACCCTGAAAAAAATGTTTTAAATCCGATTAAAACACATCATTCTTATTGCTAGGGGATGTAAACTAAGTTGCAAAAAACAGAAACTCAGATGGACTCAGATGGAAGTTCCTAAAGCTTTTTTAACTGAACTTGTATGATTTTTCTATATTTGGTATCAGGGATGTGAGGATATACGGTACCAACACAGACCCAAGGAGGTACCAGCCACCAGCGCACACTGGCAAAAGCAGAATTATTTACAGTCTTATTTACATTTTATAAACATGGGAAAATGTGTGCTGGTTATTGTAGTGAAATATGGGAACGATAAAAATCCAGTTTATTGCCCAATTTGTTTTAAGAAAAGGGCAAATGTTATATTTTATGTCAACCTGCGCCACAGAGATCCAGCTACGCACATGGGGAGTCACTGTGTTGCCTTAGCAACGACTGTTTTCTTTTTCCTTTGGAGGGGAGAAGCTGTC
This sequence comes from Cyprinodon variegatus, assembly GCF_000732505.1. Taxonomy (NCBI): domain Eukaryota; kingdom Metazoa; phylum Chordata; class Actinopteri; order Cyprinodontiformes; family Cyprinodontidae; genus Cyprinodon; species Cyprinodon variegatus. Next base: position 781,295 of record NW_015150654.1, read on the forward strand.
CCATTCTCATTCATACCCCCCCATATAATCAAGGCCCATTCCACAGCTGTGATTTAGACGTTATTACGAGTAACACTTTATAGTTAAGTATTTATAGTTAGGAAGCAGTTTGGGATTCAGCCATCGTTTCTTTGTGGTAATAGATTCAACTGTAAACCTCTATTCCATAGTGAAAGTGTAAAGAGTATCAAGACTCACCATTTTTTTTTTTTGGTTTGGTTTTAACTACGTAAGAAATATCATCCTATATAGCTGTCCTTATTTATTGTGCTGTTTTATGCTGAAATTCTTTAGAAGTGGTGTAGAATCACTGATTCACTGGATGGCTGATAGGCCGTTGGTAGTACACGGTGCTGTGAAGTCACCAGCCGCCATGTTGGTACTCCCTAAGAAGACCGGGCGGAATGTAAACAATATGTGCACTACCTGAAAATGAAAAAATGATCGAACAACGTTGAATTTCTCATTTTCAGGGGGAATGTCAGACTGTTTAAATAAAGATGAAGTCGTTACTTTGACACACAGTTGCTGTTTCATAGCATCTGTAGACCACTGTAATTTATGATAAATAAATAGGTACGTCACATTGCAGTCAGTATGAATTCTATAAATCATGTAATATAACATTATTATACAAATCCATCACAACAAAAGAGTGTTAATGGAGCATAATAATAATAATACGGTACTTGGATATTAATATATGTTATGCCAAAGGTGCTAAATTGATGAGGTACAAGTAATAAACATGTATTGATCACAGTGTTATGGTAATTACATGACATTAGAGGCATTTTAATGGTGCAACTCTGTGAGAGTGGGGAGTCCAAGAAGGCGGCAGGTGACCTCAAATTTGGCGGCCGATCAGCAATCCAGCGAATAAACAGAGATCAATGTGTAGAATGTGTAGCATGTGGTTTTACGGATTGGTTCATCAGTTGGTTTCTGAACGTTACAAGGTTTTATTAATATTACTTTAAACATTAGAGAGAAATATACTGATGATTTTAAATTCAAATTTGTATTTATGAGTACTTAAAGACTTTTAAATATATGTACTTTTAAATACTTCAAGTTGAGTAGATGTTTGGCTGAGTAACCTTTCCTTGTAGTTGAGTAGGAGTCAAGTCTT
>NW_015150654.1:782436-790642 GCF_000732505.1 Cyprinodon variegatus
AAAACTTTGTGTTTATCATTTTAATATTAAATTGCTAAATATATAACTGCTTATATCTCATCCAGTTTGAGTTCAGTTTAAATAGTTTTTAATCTGAATAAATATGTGTAATCTAACTAAAAGGTCATTTTAAAATATGTTTTGGTCTTTTTAGTAGTTGTGTGATATAAGAGATTACAGTAATAATATCTCAGACTCGTCTTTCGTGATTAAAATGAGATCTAAGGTGTCTCCTATTCATTCTGCCAGCAGCTGTGTCAATGATTGTCTGACCCAAGATGGCCGCCGTCTAGGCATGTCAGCCTTGCTGCTGATGGCGTCCAATGAGGCGTCTACGTATGTAATGTCTGTGGTGACTACACTTAAAGGTATAGTGGAGGATGTTCTTTTCTAGGTGGATAAGTGGTCCTCCTAACTGTCAATCATTCTGCTGATATGTTTACGTCAGACCGTCCGACACTGAAAAAAGTGAAACAAAGCTGTTTTTCATTTAATGTGTTTGTTTTCATTCCAATGAGTTAAAAAAAATAGTTTGCTCAATTAAACTAAACTTTCTTAGTTATATTTATGGTTGAATCTATTTTTTTTACTTTACTATAATGTAAACTGACAGCGAGGCACCAAACTGATTTTTTTTTATTTTAAGCAAAGTCTTTTTATTAGATTGAGCACTTTGCGCATGCAAATTCTTTAAAAGTTCTGGCGGCAATTGTACTTCCGCCTCAGCCTCCACCAGACGTCGTGCTGAAGAGAAAAATATCAGGCATTTTGCGCAACGTTGAGGTAAGTCATTAGGATTTTTAAAGATGATTGGGCGTAAACCTTAGCCCCCAGACAAGATTTGTGTAAGTCTGTGCTTTTGTGGGCAATTAACTGCTCTGCTAGCATTAGCGCTGGAAGGGAGGGGGTTCGCCGTCGTTGTCATTGGAGAGGCCGAGTAGAGGTTTTATGGGTCACCGGAGCTCTGGAGAGGAAGCTAGCCGCCATGATGCGTGTGTGTGGGAGCCGCGAAGCTTGAGCTTGGTCTCATGAGCTCAGCAAGAGTAGGCATACAGAAGTTGAGTTCCACTGTCTGGCCTGATTTTAATTGCATTTCTACAACCAAAACGTTGTACCTTGTTATCTGAGGTTGTTGTTTGGTCACTGTTTAAATGTTAAGTGAGACAAAAAATATGCCTAAATGCTGTTTGAATGGTTGAGATGTGGAAAAAAATCTTACTTCAGCAATAAAATTTTGTATGGAAAAGCAATGGCTTCTGAGTGTAAATAAAAAAAATCAGGTCTATAAATATTACATTATGATGACTTTAAATTTTTATTTGAGACAACTTTAAAAAAATAGTTTGCTCCCATATTCAAAAGTTGTTTAAATGAATTTAAAATATTCAGGTTGAACCAAGTATATTATTTACATTCAGTAATAAAACCAATGTATTTATTTTGATTTAGTAAAATCTGAAATAATTGCTTTGGTTCAACCTTCAGAAATTAGTTTACATGAAGTAAAATATTTCAGGTCAAATCAAATGGATTGTTTATATTGCATGGAACTACAATATTAGTTGTGATCGATTATCTCAATTTTTTTAAATTGAGCCAGTGTTTCATTTTTTTCAGTGTACGTTCTCGTCCCCATTTTCACTTACCGGTGCCAAAAGTCTGACATAGTGGAAAAATCTTCTTTGTAAGCTTGTATGAGGGATGCTAAGTAAAACTTTTGAAACAGAGCGTGCACGAGGAGAAATGGGCTGGTGCACGTTCTCTCACGCGTTTAATAGGCGTTGCCTCTCGGGAGCGGGTACTGGATTCTTTTTTTTTTTTTTTAAGTGAGTTAAAGGATGTCTTTTTTTCTTCAAAATTTCACTAAAATCCTCCACTAGACATTTTTTTTAAACTAATTTCTAGATCCTTTTTGCAGTGTGTTCAGTAATGGTTTTTCCAGATTAACAAAAGATGGCTTCTTAACCCCTCGCTCAAACCATCTTTCTTCTTTGGACAGAATATGGACGTTGTTGTCCTCAGACGTGTCCTTTAGCTTTCGGTTGTAGGTGAGCAGCCGAGTCCTGTCCTGAGGAGTTAGCCCTCCTCTGAAATGTCAACTTTCACAGACCATGGCCTGGATGACTGAGAATCTTCACAGAAGTTTAACCTTCTAAGTCACAGAATGATTGAACTTTTCCAAGACATCTGCATTTCTGGGAGGAACCTGTAAAGTTAACTGCAAAGAAAGGCTGCCATTTTGAATCAATGTAGTCACCTGCTGATAGTTTACGGCGTTGGCCATGCTGGATGAGCTGGATCGGGGCATCCCAGGTTTGGAGGAGATCCTCTGGCCCTGCAACTGGGACGGATTGGGGGCTATGACCCGCTGGGACATGAGCATCGGAGGCAGGCTGGTATTGGCTGAACGAATGACCGTATGACCCTGAAAAAAATGTTTTAAATCCGATTAAAACACATCATTCTTATTGCTAGGGGATGTAAACTAAGTTGCAAAAAACAGAAACTCAGATGGACTCAGATGGAAGTTCCTAAAGCTTTTTTAACTGAACTTGTATGATTTTTCTATATTTGGTATCAGGGATGTGAGGATATACGGTACCAACACAGACCCAAGGAGGTACCAGCCACCAGCGCACACTGGCAAAAGCAGAATTATTTACAGTCTTATTTACATTTTATAAACATGGGAAAATGTGTGCTGGTTATTGTAGTGAAATATGGGAACGATAAAAATCCAGTTTATTGCCCAATTTGTTTTAAGAAAAGGGCAAATGTTATATTTTATGTCAACCTGCGCCACAGAGATCCAGCTACGCACATGGGGAGTCACTGTGTTGCCTTAGCAACGACTGTTTTCTTTTTCCTTTGGAGGGGAGAAGCTGTCCCATTCTCATTCATACCCCCCCATATAATCAAGGCCCATTCCACAGCTGTGATTTAGACGTTATTACGAGTAACACTTGATAGTTAAGTATTAATAGTTAGGAAGCAGTTTGGGATTCAGCCATAGTTTCTTTGTGGTAATAGATTCAACTGTAAACCTCTATTCCACAGTGAAAGTGTAAAGAGTATCAAGACTCACCATTTTTTTTTGGTTTGGTTTTAACTACGTAAGAAATATCATCCTATATAGCTGTCCTTATTTATTGTGCTGTTTTATGCTGAAATTCTTTAGAAGTGGTGTAGAATCACTGATTCACTGGATGGCTGATAGGCCGTTGGTAGTACACGGTGCTGTGAAGTCACCAGCCGCCATGTTGGTACTCCCTAAGAAGACCGGGCGGAATGTAAACAACATGTGCACTACCTGAAAATGAAAAAATGATCGAACAACGTTGAATTTCTCATTTTCAGGGGGAATGTCAGACTGTTTAAATAAAGATGAAGTCGTTACTTTGACACACAGTTGCTGTTTCATAGCATCTGTAGACCACTGTAATTTATGATAAATAAATAGGTACGTCACATTGCAGTCAGTATGAATTCTATAAATCATGTAATATAACATTATTATACAAATCCATCACAACAAAAGAGTGTTAATGGAGCATAATAATAATAATACGGTACTTGGATATTAATATATGTTATGCCAAAGGTGCTAAATTGATGAGGTACAAGTAATAAACATGTATTGATCACAGTGTTATGGTAATTACATGACATTAGAGGCATTTTAATGGTGCAACTCTGTGAGAGTGGGGAGTCCAAGAAGGCGGCAGGTGACCTCAAATTTGGCGGCCGATCAGCAATCCAGCGAATAAACAGAGATCAATGTGTAGAATGTGTAGCATGTGGTTTTACGGATTGGTTCATCAGTTGGTTTCTGAACGTTACAAGGTTTTATTAATATTACTTTAAACATTAGAGAGAAATATACTGATGATTTTAAATTCAAATTTGTATTTATGAGTATTTAACACTTTTAAATACTTCTTCAATACTTCAAGTTGAGTAGATGTTTGACTGAGTAACCTTTCCTTGTAGTTGAGTATTTGACTCTGAGTCAAATCTTTTAAGCTTACTGCTGTACTAGTGTTGAGGACTTCGTCTGGATATATTTACCGGTGCTGAAAGGAAAGATCTGGAAGCCTGTCAGGTGAGGAAACGTTTTCAAAAAAAGTCTTGAGGGACCTCGTATGAATCGCATCCATTAACTGATCTTCAGGGGTTTAAATGAGAACTATCCAGTGTGGTCAGAGGGGTAGCGCCACTAAGCAACGTGTTCGCTCCTCAACATGGCAGCTGTAAAGTAGAATCGCTGTGACGTCACACTTTTGAAAAGCAGCTATCAGGTATTGAAGGCAACTGGTCCAGGCTGTATTATTGCCATCATCCTCCGCCCAAAAACAGACAGCAGAGGGCAGCATCTGCCTTCTAGGCTCATCAACAACCAGGGATGCTCGCTGCATCTCCACAGGAAGATTATCTTGATTCCAGGAATATTTCAAAAATTGGAAAAGGTTCCAACAAATGGCTGCCTGAATGTTTCAGAATTTTCCCTTTAGTCAACAATGAGACTGCCGCTAAAACAAACCGATGAACATTTTCAGCACCACAAACCAATCTATTGAAGGTGTTTCACCCTAATACCTTAAACTGGGCACAACTCCCTCCCACTCTTATAAAACACCCCCCCCCCCATCCCATACCTGTGCAGTTCTGAGATTCTGAGGCTCATTGTTGTGCAGGCCCGGCCTCACAGGCAGCTTCCCTAACCCTGCAGAGCCGTGTAGGGGAGCAGGCTGAGCAGAGGATGAAGAGCTCTGGACCACTGGAACCTGCAAACAGCCAGAACGTCACATTCATACTGGAGTTAATCTGTTTCTCTGTCTTCCTAAAGAATCAGACACTCGACATATTTCCCCTCCAGAACCGCTTCATCGCTACAAGCTAAATAACAACTTTGTTATGAGGTTTGATCCCACGGATTTATTCAGAGCAAAGGCATTAATGTCAGCTTTTCCTAGTCTGCAGTGAACCATGAAGAGCTGGTCCATTTAAGATGATAAAATAAAATAAATAAACAAAAATCTATCCAAAACTCCTCAAGTGGAAGTTTTAGATTCATCGGGATAAATTTCGTACAAAATCTTCTTTAAGGAAGCATTTGTTATCCAATTATTAATTGCTTAATAGAAGAAAAAAAAAAATAAAAAAAAATTAAGAGCTTAAGCGATTTCCAAAATAATCGTTATTTGCAGCCTTAGCCACATGTATCTTTATTCTCTCGATTATTAATTTAATTTATTTTAAGAAAAAAGCAGTTTGTTTTTATTTTTAAATCCTTTGCTTCACTCAGTAAGGATAAAAGTCTGACTAATTTCTTTCTGAGGAATTTTTCAGGCTTTCGGAGGCTTTAGGTCCTCTGATGCGTCTCTTCTGTACTTTGGGCTGCACTGGAAAATTTTTTAAATCTAGATACTGGGTAAGTAATTTTTTTCCTTACAATAAGTGCATTTGTTCTTGGATTGAGGAGATTAAAAAGATATTTTGCCATTTACATTTAAAATAAGAATTGCTTATTATCTAATTATCTTATTTTAAGAGTAAAAATACTCATTCCATTGGCAAACTATCTCATTTACCTACTGAAATTAAGGATAAATACACTTAATGTAGGAAATGTATTTTTTATTTTTAGATCGTTGTTACAGTGTGATGGCTGGTTAAAGGCCCGCATTTGGGAGGATCAGTCAAAGAAGTGGGAGCAAATGCTGACTGAGAGGAACCCCCCCCACTGTGCTCCTCTGGAAGCCTGATTTAACGTTGGTCATGCTATAGTAACACTTTTATTATGAATAGTCCTTGTTTTTTCTGGATTACTCAACATCTACAGAGTCGCTGATGCAGCATTGATGACTTGTCTCTTTAACGAGGCTCAAAGTGAAAGATCCAGGGGTAAGTGATAAGAGCCATGCAAAGAAAAGATAGCATAGCTTCGTACATCAACTAACTACAGGGCTTTGTGGTTTTAGGGAGAAAAAGGCAAAAAGAACGACCCAGATGAACAGAAAAGGCTAATCCATCACCTATCCTTGACTTGGGGAAATGCTCCCAGTAGCTGAGACATTTGAAATATGCTCCAGTCTTCTGGATCATGAGGAAGCTTCAGTGACTGATCAGATCAACCAGCACAACAAAGGCTTTGGTTCTGGAATTGAGGTGGTAAGTGAGACACTTTGCCGATGGAGCAAGACTATTTACATTTAAAATAAGAACAAACAATTGTATTTTCTCATTTCAAGTGCATTTTATCTAATGATCTTATTCTAAGAGTAAATATTCTTATTCATTTTATTTACCTTTTCAGATTAAGGGTACATTTAAGAAATGTTTACTTATTTCTACATGGTCTTTGCAGTGAGGTATGTTGGAGCTGCTATAAGGGGCTCGAGATGCAGGTTTTTTCCATCTCAACCAAAAAAAGCTCCAGAAAAGTCCAATATTTGTAAACAAATAGAGACTCCAACCTTTTGCACTAAATTCTCCTTCTGCATCTGGCTCTGTCTCAGCTTCTTGAGCAGGACGAGACGAGCTTCTTCCAGACGCAGCTCTTCCCTCAGAGCTTTTATCATCTGCTGTCGCTCCTCTCCTGTTTTTCCCTGGAAGAAAGACAAACAGCGATGCATATAACTGACCCACTTCACACAGTTAAAGATGGAAAACTTGAGCAAAATGACGACTCTTGACTGAATCAGACGGATATTTAAGTGGTGAAAAACAACTGTTAAAAGCCCGTTGATGTGAATTAACAGATTATTAAGCAGTTTGACTTCCTGTTCAAAGGGAGTTTTTCCTCTCAACTGTTGCTACAAGCATGCTTGGTGTGAGGGATTGCTGAAGAGTCAAGGCAATCAGCTGGTTTTCCTTATTTAGATAAAACTTTGAAACATGATCTGGTTGAATCGTCTCTGTAAAGCGCCTTGAGATGACATGAGTAGTGAACTCGCGCTATAGTACTGAAATTGACAAATGTGGGTCAAGTTACTTTAATAAAATCACTGAATGCAAAAACTAAAACCAACATCAAGGAGCCAATTTCTGGTTTTTACCTTCATTCTGTAAGAACCCTGGATCAAATTTCAGGAACAGCGCAAATTTGCTCAATTACCCACATGGACCTTTAACTAAGGTCAGTTTTCACAGCAGAGACGTTCAGCCTTTACTGGGGGCTTCTGAAAGTCTTCCATGCATTAGAGATTATTTTTTCAAAGTAGCACCGAGTCAAAACAAGGTCCAGCTCTCTGGGAGCAGGTGGAGGTATACATAGAAGACATCCTACAATGCATTGAGACTATAATACCCCTTACCCATTGGTGGAAAAGCCAGTTTAAACCCGGGAACAACTGCTTTTACTGGCGGTGGGAACAGCTCACCGACGCGTCTACCCAGCTCAAACGAGTCGGCAAGTGACCAGTGTCAAAATCGCCTCGGCTCTGATCGGCATGAGGTGGGAACACCAAACGAGTCGACCCACTAAATCACGTGACACCTGTTGCTCTCCATTGTTTACTTTCCTGATTTTAGTCAGACCACTCAGCAATTTCATAGGACCTGACAATGGAAGAACACAGTAAAACACATCCACTTTGGGTGAAAATAATAAATAAAATTCCACTTTGGGTGAAAATAATGAATAGAATAAGTTATTCGCACGGGGAAATAGTCAGTTTAGGAGTCACAAATCGTGTATTTACCATATGATGGGGAGTAGATGCTGTTTCAGTCGAGGGAAGCCATTTAAACAGTAATTCAAATCATTTTTATTTTCTAGTACATCTAACAACACGTACTAATTGTAAAGCTTATGTTGATTGACTTTTGAAATAAACTTGTAGCTTTTATGAAAAACATTTTTGGGTTTAGACTGTAGCTTTTGTCTCTGAAAGATTAAATGAAATCAATTTTTTAAATATTGATATAGCAGGAATGTCACTAAGGGAAATATTTGCCTAAAAACAGCCAGGAACCTAAAACTCCAATAACTATCTTCAGCATTTTTGTAAAAAATTTGCCAAAGTGGGTTTATATGTAGGGGTGGTTGATGATGTCACTGACGGCAGCTCCTAAATAGCCAAGCGTACAAAGCTTAGTAGAAATGACAAGGAAAGCTGTTTAGGAACAGGAATAAAAACTGCAAACTCTCTGGGAATTTGGATGCACGCTCAAAATCAAACACAAAGAAAGATTTTAAATACAA
>NW_015150654.1:794470-798391 GCF_000732505.1 Cyprinodon variegatus
CAAACGTAAAAAAAAACAAAAAAAAAAAAACATGAATCATAATTCTTATTCTAAAATTTATATCAACCAAAGACCACCAAGCAAGGGTGTTCTAATCAGAGTTTTATTTCTAATATGTTATTGCAGGTTGAACTATTGACTCTAACAATATTAACCCAATACAATATCAACTAGGGCTGAAACAGCAATAATTGTAATTAATTGAATATTGAAATATTCGTAGACTAATTTAGTTATAAATGAATGGTTAACAGGAGTGTAGAGACTGACTGCAACCCACTTAGAGCTATAAATATACCAAAATTGTAAAAATATATATAAACATTTTGCATTCAATCTGCTCCATCCAGAACTCCTCAAATGAAAACATTTTAGTTTCACCTGGTTTAATTTAGTAAAAATATTCTTTAAGGAACTTTTCGCTACCTGGTTATTAATCCATAACAATTATTTTAGATTGAGGCCAAAACATTCAGATTCGTTAATTTTTTTTGCTGATTTCAAACCATTTTCCAATATCAATATTGGATCAGAACAGCCCTAAAAAGGAATATGTCCTCAAAATATGATAAACCATTTTGTTTTATATATGTTTTGCTGTAGAAAATATTTTTTAACACCTAAATTCATCAATAAAAAATGACCCTTCAGCTGCATCAGGTTACTTTCTCTCAGACTCACCTTCTTCTTCCGGCGCTCATATCCACTGGTTCATCCATGATGTTTTCCTTCCCATTCTTACTTTGACCAACATGAACACTGTGACTGCCGAGCCTCAAGCTTCCGTTCAGCTTCTCCTCATACGCGGCTCCCATTAAGCTCTGGTGGTGGATGGAGCTGGCACTGGGGCCCTTCCCATCCCCAAGTGTCCCTGGCACCTCTAGGGCAGCCAGATCAGCCAAGTCCTTGCGTTTAAGAAGGGCCAGCATCTTCAGGCGCTCCATGGCTTCATGACCCTCCATCTTTAGACGTTTGGACAGAGCCTCCTCCCTCTCGGTGGATGTCTCCAGACCTCGTTTTAACAGGTTGAGCCTCAGTGTATCATCAGACATTCGCTCCATGCTGAGAGAGAAAAGAGGGAATGACATCAGCATTAATAATCTCTCGGCATAGACTGAAGATCCATCACATCATTTCATCCTTTGTGATTCTGACATCACAAAGACTGACTTTAAGGAGGGTCTTTCAATTCAAGGTACCAGGCAGGTCTAGTTTGAACAACACCTGGTTCTTCCTGCTTTTTTAAAAGAGACGTCCTCCTAAACCAGGCATCCCCAAACTCGGTCCTCAAGGCCCCCGGTCCTGCAGGTTTTAGAGGTTTCCTTGCTCCAGCACAGCTGATTTTAATTGAAAGCTGATTAACAGGCTTTTGGTCTACTGCAATCATTATAACCAGCTGTGCTGAAGCAGAGAAACCTCTAAAACCTGCAGGACAGCGGGCCTTGACGACCGAGTTTGGGGATGCCTGTAAACAAACGCAGTATAATTGGGGAACAAAGCAAATATGACACAAAAAACTAAGACTTTAGTGCAAATGAAAATGCAAATTCTGAAAAAAAAAATGACCAAACCAAAACACCACGAGGTTAACATCTATAATTCTTCCGTTTTCTCTTAACCAAACAGAAAGCTATTTTAATATAGTGTCATCAGAATGAGACAGTTTTGTTTTAAATAAAAACCGGCTCCGTGGATTAGATTTTTTTGTTTTGTTTACATTATTACTCCTAGCTCTGCTTCTTGAAAATAAACAAGCGACCTTAAAGAGGAAGCTTGGCCTCCTTTAGCTGGAAAGAAGAAAAAAAAAGAAGGTATCTGCTGCCAAGTCTCCACCTTTACGTCCAACGGTTAGCGGTGTCATGTACCCCGACGCCCCACACCCTGCTTGGCACTTCTCCTCCAGCTCGACTGTTACACTTTTAAACATGCACGCATCCGTGCGTCGGTTACTGACCGAGGACCATGCATTGACTTCGGTTCATTTTCAACCCGTTTAACGGAACCCATACTGGCTCACACCCAACTCATCTTTTAGTCTTAAGCCTAACCTCGAACACGTAACACACTGAGCACATTAAAACAAACTGTTGAGACGGCGTTTGGAACAATGAGCGCCGACTGTGTGCTGTAACGCTGCAGTCCTCTGAACTAAACCCACAGTCATCCTCATTTGGCACAGCATTCCAACAGAGGGAAGGATTTTTTTTTTTTTTTACCCTTCCTTTCTGCTCCAGCTGTACACTGCCACAAAGAAACCCTCCCTGCTTTTCTACCCTCCCCCAATTCTTTAAACCTTCGTCGTTTCTCCTCCTCCTCCTTTTTCACTGTAAAAATAAACATGCTTATTCTCAGGGGCCCCTTAAATGCAGCCAAAGCTTAGATTTTCATTTGTTGGTATTATACCAGCCTATCAGGTGTAGAGAAACGGAAAAAAAAAAAACCAAGACACAGCCAAGATATACAGGGGTTAGATCTTTTGGCATCTAGAGAAATCTTTCCAAATCTTTCCAAATGTCTCCATTGTGTGAAGAGAGTTGCTGCTCGGCATGCCAGATGGAGCTTTTAACTTAGCTGCACACTAATTAATGGGGACTTTTGCCAAGGTGGGGAGAAAAATGGATGTCCTAATGGGTAAAGATAACTTCCTAAGTTTCAAAGTTTGTGAGTAAAGGTTAAGCTTTTAGAGGTAAAGTGAGGCATACGAGGATAAACATCAGTGACATTCGCAGGACGAGAAGAGAGGCAAAGCTGGCAGTGCTCTCCTGATATAATACCAGCTCTTAATTCCTTCCACCCATCCCCCAACACACACAGACACACACTCCATGTTCTTAATGCAATGAGCTGTCGATCAAATGCCTGCTGCTAAAATGTCCTCCTGAAAGAAGCAGCCTTCTTAAGCCCACGGTGCGGCTGATGTGCGTCCATGTTTGCATCCGTGCGTTTTGTCAAACTGACTGATAATGTGGTGAATTGCAGTTGCACAGGAAAGCGTGCTGCTTTTTTCATCTATGATGTGCATCAGAGCTGAGGCAGCTAGGTTTTATCTTTCCACTCTGAGTCCCCTGCTTTTTAAACTCTTCCTCCTACAAATTTATAAAATATATTTCTAACACTTCTCTATTCCCTAAGATAAAAAGCAGTATAGACTATTATCCTCACAAATGATTTATAGCTGCAGGAAAAGCAATCTTAGAAATCAGCATGAGGTTAAAAATCCTTCCCCTCATGTTACTGGAAATCTTCATATTACTTATTGCGTAGAGAGTAATATAAAAAAGGTTTGATCAGGTGCTCATTTAAACAAAAAACTATAGTCAACAACAACAACAGGTATGTGATCCACTTGTTGTGAAGCTTCCTTATAATCAGGTTTGAACTTGAAGAATTGGGAGCATAATACAGAACAAAAATTCTAGTCAGACTGACTTAATTAGTTTCAAGACACCTAAGGGCCCCCTGACACACTGCAGATTTAGCCAGCGTATGCCTGACGTCCCAGAATCTCCTAAAACGCTGCCATACACTGAAATTTCTATGCATTTTTTCCAATTTTGGGAGTATACATAGCAAAATCATAACGAGTCCAGAACGTATGTCCAACAGCCTGACTTATGCATAACGGATGGCAGCACAATGCCCAGGAAATGTTAAAGCTAGAGTCCTGAGGGGGGCAGCGAGGCGGCCGGCTTGCATAAAAAGATTTCTTTGATCGCGGTATTAAACTAGAAGAAAAAAAAAAAGGAGGAAATAAAAAGAAAGCAGGTTTGCAGATGCAGCAGATTCAGCGTCATGTCTGCTGGTGGTGGGCGTGAACGCAGGGAGGATCTTCCGCCTCACCATGATGGGGATGAAGTCTGGAGGAGAACTGACCGTTCCCTCCTGTGAACTAGGGGTGTGCAAAATAATCGTCATGACGAT
>NW_015150654.1:798900-800876 GCF_000732505.1 Cyprinodon variegatus
TTGATGAATCCTAAGATCTGTCAGTGTGTCCATACCAGTAATAGTAATATTTGTATCCAGTATTTTTTTTCATGGCAACACCTCCAAAAGTCGTTTCAATAAATGCAGCCATGTATGAATTCAGTTTCTTTCAGTTATGCATCAATTGAAGACACGATCCAGATCACACCCAGCCAGTCAGCCACTGGTAATGGCTGTATCATTTTCTTACAGTGTTCAATGAAAATATCGCAATGCATCGTGATGCATCGCAATATTTCAAGTGTCGTGATGCATGGTGATAGAATCGCATCATGGCACGTGAATCGTGATTGGAATCGAATCATGACTTCTTGCCAATACCCACCCCTACTGTGAACTCTTACGTTATGCATAGTTTCTAGATAAGCTAGACGCCACGACTTATGAGTAACTTACACTTAAAGTATGTCAACGATCAGATAACTGACCTGGAACTTCTGGCCAACATATTGCATACGCTGGGATACGCTGGGAACGTTTGAACATGCTCCAACCTTGTATTTTAATTTTGTGAATCACTTTGTGACCTCTGTCTATGAAAGCTGCTATATAGATAAACATTAAACATTTCATTTCCTTCAGAGAACAACAAAGCATTTTTGAATGAAGTTCTTCAAAATGGTGACATCGATGTGACGTGACGAGCGTAAACCGGCTGGGATACTTGCACCCAAACACACACGATGCCTGCAGATTCAGTTCACAAAGCGACACATTTCATAAAATGCACAGTCAATTCTTTATTTCATTGGACAACAGATGATGGTGAATGTTGCTATGACAACCAGTCATCTATTTTAAGCCATAGCACTAATCAATTCCTGCTCTGTTGTTGCCTGAGGGGTGGGGGGTGTATGTTAAGGTGGAGGGCACTGATAGGAGAAGAGGACAGTATTTTATGGTGGGGGAGTGAGTGTGCACTGCGAGGAGGAGAACAAAGTAACCACACTGAAGATTTCTTTGCAATATGGATTTCTATATATTATCCAAGTTCCTAAAAAAAAACTATGTGTCCTTTATCTGACCACACAGGTTGAACCGTCAATTTCTGATTATGCTCCAATTCACTCCCAAAATCTCACACATATATACGCACACATATATATAAACAGTAATAATATCAATGAGCAAAAGAATGAATGAATGTCAAAATAGTCAATAATTGTGTAATCCGGTGCGTGCATGTGGCGCAGTGAATAGTGCGGGCGACCCATGTACGGAGGCCTTGGTCCTTAACGTGGCCGACCCGGGTTCAAAAACGACCTGTGGTTGTTTGCCGCATGTCTCTCCCCCCCCCCTCATATGTCATACCCCGTTTTCTGTCAGCCTTCTGTCAGAAAAATGAGCCACTAGTGTCGAAAAAACTAAAAAAATTAAGAAATTCTGTAATGTAAGTCTGAATTAGCGAGGAGGGGTGTTTGACTTTCTGAGGGAGGCGTTGCAGAGATTGCTGACCACAGGCATCTGGACAACCAGACTCCCAAAAAGCTGTGAAATTGTCCTTTTTGAATAGAGTATGCAACAATAGAGCAGTTGACCAATGTGACTGATAACAGATCAACTGTAGTGGAAAACATGAAAACACTATTATGCAATTATATTTATCATATCCTAAATATCATATTTATTTAATTTCAAACTCCAGACTTGTAAAATGATTCAAATCAATTGCCAGACGCAGGATCAGACTGTAGGAATTGTGGGTAATAATGCTTCTTGCCAAAAAGAATATGTGCTGTGAATTGGCGCCTGAATTGAATCTCAAATCAATTCAGTTGATTTAAATCATCTCATCTCTGGTTGAAATGTCTTTAAGGACACAGTTCAACCAGATCATCCAGGCAAATTGATTCAAAATTTTCTATCTAAAGAAAACCAGTTGATTTCATGGACTCATTAGCTACGTTTACATGGACACAACTAATCGGATTGAAGGCCTGATCAGATCAAAAATG
>NW_015150654.1:801696-803288 GCF_000732505.1 Cyprinodon variegatus
AGGAGACAGAAGCAGACATAGTTTAAGAAAAAAAAAAAAGGCTTTTTTGGAAAGCACAATATATACCAAGAATTATTGATCCTAATAATTAAAACCAGTAAACTGGTTGGCCAAAAAATAAATAAATAAATGAGCCAACTTTTTGGAAAAATGTTTAGGGGACACAATTGGTGAGCTGGGAAACCAAAGCAAGACTAAATGTGGTCATTATTGGTTATTTTATTGATGAATACCAATAGTTTGTCTTTTCAGGCTGCAACTAACGATTATTTCGCTAATCAGTTTATCTGTCGATTAAATTTTTGATTAACCGATTTTAATTCGGATAGCAAAAGATTTTTTTACAGAATTAAACCAGGTGTCACTAAAACTTTTCCATTTGTGGAGTTCTGGATAGAGCATATTGACAGACCAAAAAGGTTTTTGTTTTTTTTAAATCATACATTCACATTTTTTTTAAATTGTTATTTTTTTAAATTTTGGTATAGTTACTGCTCTAAGTGAGTTGTTCCATAAGATAAAGACATGTTTTAGAGTCTCTAGACTCCAGTCAATGATTAATTAATAACTAAATTAGTTCACGATTACTTAAATAGTCGATTAATCACGTTTAATTCTTCCAGCCTTAGTCTAAACCCACCCAGAACATCCAGGAACTCTGTTAAAGGTACATTTATTTTGTAAAATAAATACACTATAACAATACAGTAAAAAAATATTACTCATAAACACCTGAATAGAAAGCTATATACAGTATATATATTAAAAAAAAAAAAAACCTGTGGACTAAATTATGTAGAGCTGTTCCTGACATACTGACCACTTAAAGCCCTTTAGGTTACTGCCACACAAACAAAGCTCGGTAGGCAACCGCAGGTGAAATACTCTGCTCATGGGCACATCGACAGGCGACAGGAGGAAACTGGAGTCAAAGTCACAACCTCAAGTTATCAAAGCATGTCGATTAAAAAAAAAAGTGAAAAAAATGTAACACAGTTTAAGGATCAGTAACATCGTGTAAAAACGCTTGTATGAATGTGCAGACTGTTTGCTGAAATAAAAAAACTGCTAACAGATGACCAAAGTAAAGTAAAAGTTTGCAGCTTTTGAAAATTCCAGAAAAATCTATCCTCCGTATTCAACCGTCTCTTAGGGTAGCTGTTGGGAGACCCCAGGATGCATTCTGGGGGCTGTGGGATTCAGAGGAGCCTTTCCAGAACACAAGGAGCCTGCACTAAGAACCGGGACACTACATCCTCCATGTTCTGAATGCTGGCGTACCATAAAGAATAAATTATGAACAGTTTAGTTTGTGCCTTCAAGTCGTTGCCCATAGGAAGACGTTACTTGGATATAACCTAACGGAATATCTTCAGAACGGCTCCAAATGACACAAAACTAATATAGGAGAGTAGAACATGATGTAATCAAGGACCGTAAAATCAAGGACCTAATGTAAAAAAAAAAAATCCTGTTCCCCTTTAAGCACTGAAGAGGTCAGAGTGGACCAGGTGCTGTCCCAGTAGCCTCGTGAGAGCATCCTGATCTCGCGAGCTTTCAAGGTTTCACTCGCAGATCAGTCTGGAGACTCT
>NW_015150654.1:805096-808822 GCF_000732505.1 Cyprinodon variegatus
GTTATCGGCTACATGAGTTTTAAAATATCGGCATATCGGATATCGGCCAAAATCCCAATATCGTGCATCCCTACATGTGACCACATTAGGCTTTGCTGTGCTTGGTTTATTCACTTTAAACCAAATTGAAAGAACTTTTAATAGTTTGCTTAAAGTTTTCATTTCAGTGGGATGGAAAGATGTTTGTGTTTTGAGAGATCCTACTAACCTGCTGTGAGATGATGATGTATGGCTGATTATCTATCGTCACCAAGGGGCTTATTGAAGCGGTCATCTCTGTGCTAATTCAGAGCGTACTGGAATTCTGTGCAACTGGAGTTGCTCTAGAAAGCTCTGATTGACACGCTGGGTAATTAAAGAGTGAAACCAACAGGTCCCCATCACAGGCACATTTGTATGTTACTCAGATAGCCAAAATTCTGAGGTACACATTCAATCAGAATTTGAGTGGACGAGCAGATCTTTAAGTTGAACCAGAGTTGCAATAAGGCCTGATATGCTTTTATAAATTAAAATTAGGGTTAGGCCATATGGTTTAAAAATCAAATATCTGATTTTTTTTCCTAATAAATCTGATTAATCAATGTTTCCCCCCTTAAAGCTTCATAATGAAAATGGAAAAATGACACATATTGCTTTCCAAAACTAGCTTTGCTTTTAATGCTCCCCTCTGGGAGGTAGGTCTGGGCGATTAACCGGATTCTTACCGTTTTTGTTTTTGTTTTGTTTTTTTACTGACCTTTTTCCCATGTCGGTAAAAGAAAACGTTTACATTTTCCTGTGTGCGAGGGTGGCTGGTATTTCCATTTTTTCTTTAACGCATGGCACCGCATGTATAATCACGTGACTCCACCCATCCAGTCAGAAGCAGAAACAAAGAGACTGGTGGATGAGCCTAGAGAAGAAGCATGCAGGGCGCGTTGTCAGAGTTGAGCGTGCTATTTGAGCGTGCTATTTTCACAATTTGTTTTTAATAAAGAATGGCATTAATTCATAAAAGTTTATTTCAATTCTACAAATCAAAGTTTTGCCCAAGAGCAAAGATGAACTGCACTGCAGCATTTTATCTTCAGTAATTGTAGTATCTAGACTTAGAAAACTTTTTTATTGTGATTTTATATACACACATCTAGGCTAGAGCCGTCAGTTTGGTAACAAATCTGGTTATTTGAATTTGTAAAGGTTAACTGATTTTTGAAGTACAACGTAAAACTGACTAAAACTTTGAGTTTATCGTAATGACTAAAATGTGAATAATCCGTTTTTGTCCTGAAGACGAAAACTGAGACTAAATGGAAGATGTCTTGACTCTGGGCTGGGTGATATGGCCGAGAGATAAAATCTCAGATTTTTTTATAATTATTTGAGTTAAGATTTTTTTTTCCTGATTTATTTCCCCCTTTTATTATTAAGGAAAGTAATAAGTACAAACCGTACCTTTGGTTATGCGGCAGGCTAATCACTACCACACCGCGCTACAGGCAGCCGTGCTTTCGTTAACAGCTAGCTTGATCTGATACAGTTTGTCAGAGTGGAGTTGCCATATGATGACGTCATAAGAAGGCGCAGGACCCCAAGCAGATCTGGTACCTACACCTGGCATCTTTTAAAATATGCATTTCAAAGCACAACCCCATTGCTTGCTGTACAACCGTAGCTAAATAAACTCGCCAGAGAACTTTAAGCCCTGCAGTTCCAAACAACAGATGATTTTATTCCTTTTTTGAGAACAAACTTCTCACTCACCCGTATTTATGTTAGTTATGTCATGTTTTTTTTGCAGGTTTGTGGGATGCAGTTGCTTGCTGCAGCTACAGAAACTCAAGTGAGCTTAAAAAAGGGGCAGTTATATTAAAAAAAATCTATCTATCTATCTATCTATCTATCTATCTATCTATCTATCTATCTATCTATCTATCTATCTATCTATATTTATTTTTCTTTTTCAGAACACTAAATTCCAAAGATTTGATTGAATCGATTTTTTGCCCGGACCCATCATTAGATATATTTAGGTTTGATTCAATATGTTTTCTGATTTTGTCATTATATGTCATAATAGTTTTCTAAACTGCATCTATCTATCTATCTAAACTCTAATATAATCACAGTTAAAAAAACAACAACATAATTTTCAACGTTGTGAATCATTTGATTTTTATTCACACCATATTTAACAAGAGTAAGACATTAAATTTCTTCCATTCAGGTAGAGAGAGTTGCAGCTAGCACACAGATCCACGCGGTCGTGTAAAATTAAACACTTTTTTACACAATGGTTACAGAAAATGGTTAAAGACTGGGTCTCTGAAGAAAGACCCTTAACTATCAGACTGCTCCCCGGGGGCCAAACAATGGCAGCCCACTGCTCCCCAAGGGGATGGGTTAAATGCAGACAGTTCATTTCATTACTCTGTACTTGTGACATGGTAATGAGAATAAAAGCTGGGAAAAGTCCTGTAACAATGGATTAGCTTTTAAAACCCTCTGGTGAAACATCTAGAAGTTTGGGGTTAGTGTAAAGGAAAACCCAAACAAAATGCCAATCACAATTTAGATTTTTGGTGAAATCATCCTCCTCTAATAAACACGTAATTCATTTGAACTTTGAGTTATTTCATGTGCTTTACACACTCGCATGCATTACACACGTGCTTCATGTGCTAAACCAAGTTGTTCATTAAAACAACTTCCAAATTAGTTTCTTACAATTGTGAAATAGTGAATGAAATAATGTTGCGTTCTATAATGGCTGTGTGTTCTCATGACCCAGGAGAACTTAAGTAGAAAACCAATCCTTCCCCATCAGCATGGATGTAAATACGTCCTACATGCACTCATTCAGGCATATTAATCTCATTTAAGAGGTCTGGATGCGACACAAAGCTTTCACTATTGTTCTGCTGGTAGAAACATGGGAAATGTGTGGCATGAGCAAACCACCGAGCAGGGAACATATTCTAGAGAAACTGCCTTAAAACGTTTTATTCAATCATGATAACTTTAAAAATACAGATTTTTAAAAGCAGGTTTTCACAGTGTATTTGAGCAACATGTCGGCATCACTGCTATCATTAAAAGCAGTTCTGTCAACAATATCTTACCCCCTTTCCTATGAGCATTCCTGCAACAGGGAATGCACAAAGCTGTCGCTATGTATTTGTTTTTATCGGTTATGTCTTGGAATAGACTAACAACACTGATTCAGGTTGGGACCTTATGGAGTGGAAGCAGCATTAGTCATCAATTGTGAGGTCTGTTGGAGCAGCAAACAAAATGAGCAGCATCTGAGGAAGATGCTACATTAGCTAAGTCCATCAGGAAGACAGGTCTAGGTTGACACTGTCCAGGTGGACTTGGTGTTTATTAATGTCACCTACCCCATGCATTAGGCTGCTACAGAGCAGCTAAAGGGCTCCTTCAGTGAAGCACTGCAGCAACCTAGGTGCACTAAGAAGCGTTATCGCAAATCTTTCCTCCCAGCAGCTAAAGGACTTCAGGGCCTGAAATTCACTGCATGATAGCAGAAATAGCGCATTATCTGATCATTACACAAAAATCCAGTTTTTATAATGATGGAAATTTACTCTTAATAAAAATCATGGCAACGTGTAGCTATTAATCTTGATGTTTTCGGATTTCAGGGAAGAACATCTTCGCTACACACTAGGGATGAGACGATTTATGAAAACCGTCCGAACCGTTCGGTTCAACTGTCTCGGTTCG
>NW_015150654.1:809352-811465 GCF_000732505.1 Cyprinodon variegatus
GATCATTTAAAATAATTACAATCCATTATTTTTTGGGGGATTTTTTCATTAATTTCATAATTTTTTATGGGATTTCGGTGTAACAATCAACATATACCGAATCGAACCGAAAAATCGTGACCACGAAACCGTGAATCGAACCGAACCGTGGATTTTGTGAACCGTTCCACCCCTACCACACACTGATGCACACTCTACTTTTTTCTTCATCTTCTCTTAGAGCACGGTTTAGCTTTCGGAGGGCAAACAAGTGGTTAACCTTTAAAATATTCAAAATATGGATCACTGGCTAAAACGCAAATCTATCATCATATCAACAGAGAAAACAGCTTCTAAAAAAACAACACAAATCAAAAGTGTTGCCGGACCCAGTGATGTTGGGACTGACCCAGATACCGCTGATTCTTCAATATCACTAAGCAGCCGAAAGATACGTTTCAGCCTAACTGGCTAAAGCTACGTCGCGGGTGAAATGAGCTGCTTCATCTGTAAAATGTTCGGCCCCATACCTTTACCAACCAAAGAAGTAAACCCTTAACTTTGTGGCTCCACTCTGTGTTGTTCCCACTGCAGCAGGGAAACGTAAACATGAGGTAGATCCAGCTAAAAATGTCCTGGCCAAAGCTATCCACAATGCTCAAGTGCAGCGTGAAGATAAAATAAAGGAGCTTCTTAAAATCCTTACTTTGTTGCAGAAAACAAAATGGCCAAAGCAAAATTGTGCTTATATGTATAGGTAGGTAACAATATATTAAACTCACAAGTTTTTTCCCTGGGAGGTTTTCCATCTTTCCATCCGCCAGATAGCCGCTCAAACTGAGCCTGGTTCTGCTGGAGGTTTCTTCCTGTTAAAAGGGAGTTTTTCCTCTCCACTGTCGCTACAAGCATGCTTAGTGCGAGGGATTGCTGAAGAGTCAATGAGTCGACGCAATCAGCTGGTTTTCCTTTGATAGAAAACTCTCTGTAAAGTGCCTTGAGATGACCCGTTGCTCCAGAGTCCCACCTATCGGTGTAACATCATCAGATCTGTCACATTGAGACATAACATTACTGGGGGCGCTATTCATTGCATACATAGTAACTACATGGTTGAAGGAGAGACACACACACACACACACACACACACAGTAGCACTCAGTGAATTTTAACCGGCAGCTACTTCAACAGATGTTTGTTTGGGAGACGGGTTGGTTAAAAAAATTAAGAGATACCACCGAAAAATCCATTCGTTTAAAAAGCTTTTTCAGCTGAAAATGGCAACAGATTGTAAGTTTATACAAGTTAATATTATAATGCAGGTAGCTTCATAGTTTTAAAACATAGTTTTAAATGTTGTGTTCTTTATTGGTTGAAAAAAAAAAAAAAGCTGGCCGCTCCTAATGAGCCTGGTTCAGTTCTACTGGAGGTTTCTTCTTGTTCAAAGGGATTTTCCTACCTGAGGTCATCAACCTCTATAACGGTCAAGGTTTGGATAACACTGCCCACACCTCAGCCGCTGTTCTGTCAGATGAGCATACTTCGTCAGGCCAGCATAACCATAGTCAATACGCATGCGCAAGGCGTCTTTCCTTTATCTCTTTAGTCATGTACAAAAAAAACTATTTAAAGTGAGATCACCATACACTTCAAAATAACAGCAAAAAATAAGTCATTGTTTTTTTGTACATGACTAAAGGGATACACGCCCGTTGAGGTAGTTTAAAGTTTATTTTTTATACAAAATTAAGGAGATACACTAAACAGGGCTCGATGTTAACAATTGCCCGATCTCCCGGGGAAAGTAGTTGTTATTGTCGGCAGAGTACAAATTTCATTGCATTTGCCCGCAGGGCAAGTGCAATGATCACAAAAAAAAATTATTTATCACTCAAAATTACATTAAAAATCACCGAAATTCGATGAAAACGACCTGGAAGCGTTGCCTGCGCCATTTTTGTTGTTTTGTACACATTCTCGCGTGATTGTCCGCCAGATGGCGTGATTTTTGTATGGGAATTGGCGCAAATCAGACATTTTTTCCGACTTGGCAGGCTAAAAAACAACAACAAGGCAGAAAAATGTAAGTAGAGTAACACACCCACCACCTATTGTATAAGGTGGTGGGTGTATAAAA
>NW_015150654.1:811747-813472 GCF_000732505.1 Cyprinodon variegatus
TAAAAAAAATACTGAATTACAAAAAACATTTAAAAAAACAAACATGTTTCGTTGATTTATATACAAAAATGAATATTAGGAACTATATTTATCAAACATTATACTGGGCAAGTAAAAATTGTTTCTGGGCAAATAAAATGTAACTTTTTGCCCAAAGGGCAAGTGGTAAAAATCCTTAACGTCAACTCCTGCTAAAGGGATAAACTGGTATTGACTATAGGTATGCTGGTCTGACCGGGTATGCTCATCTGACAGAACAGCGGCACGCTCAGCGGCCCAAAAGCCAAACCAAAGCCTTTGTATTACACAAAGGTTGGCGTGGATGTCTTGGATCAGATGATTAGAAAGTGCTCTGTAAAAGCTCTAAGGTGGCCTGAGGCTGTCGTTTACAATCTACTGGGCATAGCAGCTATAAACGCGTTGGTTTTGTTCAGGAGCTGTTTGGACGTCACCGCCTCATGCAGAAATTTTAGCCTAGAACTGGTAAACCAAAGCGCTTCAGAGCCAGCTTTGGCGAGGCAAAGAAAACAGTGCCAGGTGCATCAGCGCTGCAAAAAAACCAAAGCAAACGCTCATATGATGTTTATCATAAATGTACAATGATGGTTTGTGAGAAATGTGCAGGGGGGAATCAATCCATTTCTGTAAATGTCATTTCAAACTTTGAACCTCTGTAGTAAAATAGTCCTATTTATATTACTGGTTTATTTTTAATACACATACTCTACAAATAATGACAGCCTATAATAAAGCCTTTAAAAGACACATATTAGACCTGTTTTAAGGTCTAAATATCCACAATGAGTTTGTATGGCACAGTAGAACCATTTCAGTGGATGACATCCTACTCTTGCATTTCCATTGGGAAAAACGCCACCTGTGGGAGGGCTAGTAGGATCAGGATTCTGGGAGCCCTGGTGTTAAATGATCAGGTAACTCTACTCAGTTGCATCCAGTTCGTCTTTGAAATATTAAAATACATCTTACTGTGACTGATATCCAGTCAGTTTGTTTCCCTTCTCATACTTGCAGAATCCAGGTTAGTTACCCAAGCCTGTCCGTCCCCACAGGTAAACAGGTATGTACCTGTAGACTATTATATCATTGCAATAAACGTTCTCCCCACTAAAGCTGGTCAAAAGTACTTCTAGATAAAAAGGATTTCCCTTGAGTGAAGATCTGTTACTTTGTCTTTATATTACATATATATACTGCCGTTAATCAGCAGATTGGTGCTGGCTGCATTCTCTGCTTGCATGTTCGACATCATTTAATGGGAAAGTGATAAACCTGGCAGACATAAGGCGGATTTCATTCCACTAAACAGGCATGGCTCGGCTCAGGCTCCACTGGCACAGTCGCCACTAGACAGCTAGGTCCCTCTAACATGCTCCTGAATCTATTAACCCCAGCCGGTTAAACCACTGAAAGAACACATGTGTACCGCACACATACTCCCCGTTCTGAATTTCAAAACGTATCTGAGCACCTAAAGCAGCTGATGAGCCAGTCTCCATCATTAGGCCACATAAATAAACCCTCTTTACTTTTGTTACGGGTGCAAAAACCACCACTCATGATAATAATACAAAGAAAACTATTATGTTGTGATATGATCTTGAATATCTACAGACCTGATACCAGAGCTCCGTTTGCTTTTAGGTTATAATCATAGCTGATGGGTTATGGCGATGAGGTTTTTATAAAGTTATCCTGAGCTATCTC
>NW_015150654.1:814083-820297 GCF_000732505.1 Cyprinodon variegatus
TTAAAACAAATGAGAATATGAGGGTTCAAATCGACTGCATTTGAACTGTATTTAATCTAAAACAGATACTCATAAAGGGGGATAAAAATAGGATGAACAACAACTAAAAAAACAAACCCTGAAGGATGTTTGGGGGGTTTAGCAAGGTCAGCATAGTATTAGGGTCTGTGACTGCTTCTATAATCTGATGTCAGGTGTTTGTGGCATTGGTAGACTGACTGAAAGATGAGATTAAAGAAGAAAAAAATAAGAAGTACACAAAGCTCAGAAAAGATGGGAAGGTTTTATGGTGAAGAGTAACATTTAGCAACCAGATTCTAATAAGTGCTTAAGATGACAATATAGTATACACCTGAAAAATATAGATTTGACATATTTGTCTTTAAAAACCGCCTATTGACAGTGGATTGCTCCCAGAGTGATGCAAACCATGACATTCCTTTTGCTTTGGACTCAAGTGAATCTTCAGGAGCAAAGCAACGCAGGGAGAAAACAGCTCTTCTCAGACAATAAACCTGTGAAAAGCGGTATAATAAGAGCGAATCTAAAAATGGATTCTACTTGAGGAGTAATCTACCTCTAATCTGCCGATCAGGCGGCCCTAATAGCGCTTTGTCCTTACTGTAAAGCGCTGCTTGTGCCGTCAGGCGCCAGGCAGCCATTTAGGTGCATATGGAGCTAGTTGAGTCTCCACGTAAATGGCTGATGCATTTCCAATTTTTTTTCTTCCTAATTGCCGAGGGCCATCAGCACTCGGGGCCTCCTGACGCCTTCAAATCCGCCTCCCCCCGCAGTACCGCTGGATGAACCGTGTCAAACATCTCGCCTCCTGGCCGCTAAAACAGCGGCGTTTAAAGGATGAGCAAAGCTCTGCAGTTAAAACCCCTGAGAATACGGATCAAACAATGAAAAAAAGGATTGGAGGCTTTCCGAAAAACGCCTCCATCACAGCGTTAGAAAATCTCTGTTGACAAAACGGTTACAGGGGAAATAAAAAAAAGAGCACAAAACGGAAACCGCCAAAACAATAAAAGCTATTTAGCTGGGACTCCAAACCTTTAGAGGTAAATGAAGAGTCCGGGGCGGCGGAGCTGGTCGCCAACATGTCAGCCTGCATCAATAAATAGCAAAGCCAATGCGCTCTATTGTCTGATAGCATATCAACATTTCCACCGGCAGGAAACCGACACAGCAGCTAATTAGCAGTCCTACCGCGACCCCAATCCCACCGCTGCCATTTCAGAACATCACCGCCAAAAGACAGGCCTTTCGCGAGTCCTCGGACTCACCTGGGTCTCGTTTCGCCTCAGTGTGTACCGTCTCCGGGTTCACGGTCCGGTCCCCCTGACGCGCTGCAGCGGATTCTCACCACCAGTCCCCGGCACCGGCAGGCAGCACTGACCCGCTGATTGGGCCTCTTCTAACTCTCATCCCTTCGTTGCAAACGGCGGGAGCTCTCATTGGTCAGACAGCTGCACCGTGGAACCCAGACAGACAAATGATTGGCTGCTCGTTGCCACAGCAGACCCAGACTGATATTTGATTGGTTGTTAATTTCCGCGGTGGAGAGGAGAGAAATTTGATTGGTCGGTGAAACTGTTGTTGTCTGTGTCTGGACAGAAAGCAGCGTTTACCTCAACACGAGCTAAAAACAATGTGTTGAGTGTTATATTTGGATCGCTCACCTTTTCCACCCAATATTTTTAGAATCAAACGGCTGGAAGGCTTTTTTTATGTATTTTAATTTTTAAGCTAAATGCATTTGCAATCAGTTTAACGCTAAAATCTGGATATGTTCTTAATTTGGAGTATTTACTTGGCTTCTGCGCACTAAAGCGCAGGACAAAAGATCCAACACAGACCAAACGTTAGCAGATGGGTTTGGGTAAATAAACAAGTTTTAACAAATTATGTAAAACAGCGTTTTGTGTTAACATGCTATTTATAAAATTTTTTTTTTTTTTTTTTACAATTTTGAAACTCAAATATGATAATTGTATGATTAAACGTATAATTACAAACACTAACCTCCATTTCTTGTCAAATTAAAATTACTTATAGATAATAACAAAATGGTTAGTCTTAGGATATTTCAACATTACACAAGATCGATAAATAGAATATTTAAACAAATGACAGAAATTTTTCATTTCTGTTCACTAAACATTTGGTTTGGCCTTTTACATGAATTACTCCATCATGCGGTGTGGCATCATGTTATCAGCCTGTAGCCCTGCTGAGGTGTCATTTAAACCCAGATTACGTCCATTCTTCAGGTCATCTTCATTGTCAGGTCCAGTAGCTTTAGTAGTCCAGTAGTGATCTTTGCAGGGGTGGCAGTTACAGTGGGTACTTAAAGTATCCAGCAAATTTCATTCTTTATTTCATTGCAGCCATTTGCTAAAATATATATATTATTTTTCATTAAAGTTATTGTTGAGGATTTTTGCAATTTTTTTTAAATGACCTGCCCTCTTCACTTAAAAAAAAAGCACATGGACAACCCTGTACCCGCTCCAGAGATGGAACGCCTGTTAAATGCATGTGAGAAGGTGCATAAGCCCATATCTCTTTGTGCAGGCTCAGTTTAAAAGTTGCTTATAGCTCATATATGCTTACTGTGTCTGAATGTCCACCTAAACACCTAAACCCCTTAATCCGTGCAAAGGATTCTGGGGGGCGACAGTGGCGTTGGATGTAGGAGTTTGCCCTGAAATCGAAGGATTGACAGTTGAAGCCCCGACTCCGACTTTCATTGTCGTTGTGTCCTTGGGCAAGACACTTCATCTGCATTGTCTACTGATGGTGGTCAGAGGGCCCTGTGGCGCCAGTGTAGGCAGCCCCGCTTCTGTCAGTGAGCCCCAGTGCAGCTGTGGCTACAATGTAGCTTGCCACCATCAGTGTGTGTGTGAATGGGTGAATGAATGTAGTGTAAAGTCAAGTCCCCTGACTTGAATAAAGGCGCTATATAAGTACATGCCATTTACCATATATCTGCCTCTTCTGAGGCCTCTCTTTTATTCTCATTCACCTTGTAGACACTTTTTCTCTTACGACCCTCGGCCATGTTAAAAGAACCGCTGTGAAAAAGGTGTGCTTCAATGACTGGCTGAAATCGTAGCTCACTACACATATATGCCCGAAAGTAACCAAAAAGATAGCTAACTGAGATGATCCACCTGGAAATAAAAGATCGTCCTCTGTACTTTTAATGTACACTCAGGACCCCATATTAACAGAAAAAAACAGAAATGTAAAAAATTTTTAGCAAATTTATTAAAAAATAAAATTTGAAATATCTAATGGTCATAAGTATTCAAACCCTTTGCTGTGACACTTTTTATTTAACTCGCATGCTATACATTTCTGATCCTCCTTGAGATGGTTTTGCTCCTTCATTGGAGTCCAGCTTTGTTTAATTAAGTTGACTGGACTTGATTAGGAAAGGCACACACCTGTCTATATAAGACCTTACAGCTCACAGTGCATGTCTGCGCAAACAAGAATCATGAGGTCGAAGGATCTGCCCAAGGAGCTCAGAGACGGAATTGTGCCAAGGCATAGATCTGGCCAAGGTTAATCACGAGAGTTTCTGCAGCACTCAATGTTCCTAAGAGCACGGTGGGCTCCATAATTATTAAATAGAAGAAGTTTGGAATGACCAGAACTCTTCCTAGACCTGATCTTCCAGCCACACTAGGCAATGGTAAGAGAAGAGCCTTGGATAAGGAGGTAAAGAAGACCCCAAAGATCACTGTGACTGAGCTCCAGAGATGCAGTAGGAAGATGGAAGAAAGTTCCACAAAGTCAACTATGATTGCATCCCTCCACTAGTCAGAGAATTATGGCAGAGTGAAACCTCTCTTCACTGCAATACATATTAAAGCCCGCATAGGGTATAACAAAAAATTCATGAGGTACTCCCAGGCTTTGAGATAGAAGATTCTCTGGTCTGATGGCACTAAGATTGAACTATTTTGCCGTTAATTCTAAGTGGTATGTGTGGAGAAAACCAGGCACTGCTCTTCACCTGCCCAATACAATCCCAACAGTGAAACATGCTGGTGACCGCATCATGCTATGGGGGTGTTTTTCAGCCGCAGGGACAGAACAACTGGTTGCAATTGAAGGAAAGATGAATGTGGCCAAGTACAGACTGAATAAAAACCTCTTCCAGAATACTCAGGACCTCAGACTGGGCCAGAGGTTCACCTTCCAACAAGACAATGACCCAAAGCAAACAGCTAAAATAACAAAGAAGGTGCTTGGGAAAAACTCTGTGACCATTCTTTACTGGCCCAGCCAGAGGAGAGATACTTGGACTTAACCTGACTCCGCCAAATGGATTTGCTCCGCATATCCATCTGGAAACCTTCGGTTGAGGTAATTTTGGGAAGGAGCGAAAATACTGGTTAGCTGATTGGCCTACGTTGGTGATAGACGGACCAAATAAAGATCAGATCAACGAAGCATATGACGTTCTAACAGCCAGGCTACTCTTGCTGAAACCAGTCGGGAGAAGAGCAAAAACATCTTTTCCTCTGAGAAAAGCCTCCAGAGCAGTGTTTTGCTCTTCTTTCAGTGAAGAAATACTCTGTAATTCCGATAAAACTTGCTCGATAGCCATGCTAACGCTAGTTTCATCGGCTGAAGCCGCCATGTTCTTTAGACTGAACTGTCGCGCTTCTCGTTGTGTTACACCTCAACCCGCCTCAAAGCCAACGCTGATTGGACATTCGTTTGGTGAACGGCTCCAAATTTTTTTCTACGGAGAGTCTCCAGACTGATTAGCGAGTGAAATCTTGAAAGCTTGTGAGATCAGGTTGGTCTCACAAGGCTAACTTGGACTTACCTCAATGCATGGCTCTGGCTCTGGAACCAGTCTCCTTGAGAGGGGCCGGACATTCTTCCACTCCGGAGTTGCCCCTGGTGGGAGGCGCCAAGCAGGAGTGGGCATAGTTGTTGCCCCTCATCTTGGTACCTGTATGTTGGGGTTTAGCCCGGTGAATGAGAGGGTGGCCTCCCTCTGCATAAGTGTGGGGGGACGGGTTCTAACTGTTGTTTCTGCTTATGCACAAAACAGCAGTTCAGATTACCCACCCTCTTTGAAGCTGCCCCTCCTGGGGACTCCCTTATTCTTCTGGGGGACTTCAACGCTCACATGAGCAATGATAGTAAGACCTGGGGGGGTGTGATTGGGAGGAATGGCCCACCTGACCTGAACTCGAGTGGTGTTCTGTTGGACTATTGGCTGTTGGCTTGTCTATAATGAAAACCATGTTCATGCACATGTGCTTTTTGCACCAGGACACCTGAGGCTGTAGTTCAGTGATCGACATTGTTGTTGTTTTCATCTGACCTGCTACCAGTGGCGCAAAAACCGGGTATGCAGCGCATGCAACGCATAGGGGCGCTGCACTCGAGGGGGCGTCAAAAAACCCCTCTAGAAAATAATTTTTTCTAGTTGTCATTTTCTATATTTTACAGCATAAAACAATCAATAACAGAGAGACAGCACTGATTATACACCCCTCTCATGCGCCCCCACTGATTATGCGCCCCCTTCACCTCCCCTCCTGTCGCTCTCCTTTCCCACACAGGTGGCTTGTGCACGCGCCCCTAAAAGGCGCACTCAGTCACGTTTTTTTTTTCCTTAATCTTCGACTACCACTCGTAGTGCGCACTTAACAGCAAGATGGACCGCCAGAAAAAAAACAACTATCCGGGGCGCAAATCAGAAAAAGAAAAAGGGAGAAGGATAAAGTTGTTGGCGGGATGAAAAAAAGCCTTTTAATGTGGTTGGAAGACAGTAGGTAAGTTCTGTCAGTGTATCGACAACAGGACAGGAGGGTTGTAAATATTCAGGTTAGATAAAGCTAGCCTAATACGGAGTCGTCCCATATTTGGCTATTAAATGTTGCTTCCCCTTTTGAAGCGTTAAGGAACGCGACTTGTTCCGTATTTCTAGGAATGTCTGTAACACACACATATCCACACTGGTGAAATATTAACACAGGAAAGCTAAAATGTCTTGGCCATTGCCCAGCTATGGTCCAACGCTTAGCTGCAATTTATTCACTCATATGTACATTTCTTATTATTAATTTTTTAAATTAAAGATGAGTTGTACAAGTTTATGAATCAGACACATGAATCCAGTGTCATTATAGCCCTTAGACTCGGTGACCCATGTTACCAACCTTTTTGGCAGGGG
>NW_015150654.1:822209-823232 GCF_000732505.1 Cyprinodon variegatus
AGAATCAGGACAGACAGGGGAAAGCAACAGGTTGGTCTAATATTAGGTGGAAGTGAGGGAACAGCCACTTAATCCCAATCGATAATGTTTAAACATTATTTTTAAAAACTGTATTAAGATCTTTAATTTTTACAACTAATTTATAATGCTTTTTGACCATATGACTTAGTGGAGAATGCCACAGACAAGGGGTGAAGGAGAGACATGAGGTCGGTGATAGAAGAGACAAGTGACGACATCAGGTAGGAATAAATACATTAGGGAGGCAGCAAAAACATAGGTGTTTTTCCCAAAAATACTGTTTTCGTTTACTGTCTAATGGAGGGAAAGTTGAACGACATTGGTTACTGTACGGGGGGGGTGCACCGATTTTGTGTTTTGGCATCCACCTCAAAAATATATAGTTGCGCCCCTGCCTGCTACCACAGTTCTTGGACACACGCATGAACTGAGGGGCAGAGCTCTCCACTGACCATTACCTGGTGATGAGCTGGCTCCAAAGGAGCGAGAGGATGCTGCTCAGACTTGGTAGGCTCAACGATATTGTTAAGGTTTGTTTAGAACGTTTGGCCCATGAGTCCCCCATGAGATGGATCTTTAACTCCCACCTCAGAGAGAGCTTTAAAAGCATTCTAAGCAAGGTGGGGGATAATGAGTCTGGGTGGTTCGTGTTCCGTGCCTCTATTGTTGAGGTTCCTAGTCGGAGCTGAGGCCGCAAGGTTGTCGATACATGCTATGGCCAAGGCAAATCTCTCGATTTACAGCTCAATCTACTTTCCTACCTTCATCTATGGTCACAAGCTTTGGGTCATGACCGAGAGAACGAGATCCCAGATACAAGCGGCCAAAATGAGTTTTCTCCGTAGTGTATCTTGGCTCTTCCTTGAGGAGCTCAGTCATCCGCCCCAATGGGAGGAGACCTAGAGGGAGACAGAGGACTCGCTGGAAGGACTACACTCACCGGCCACTTTATTAGGTACCACATGCTAGTAACGGGTTGGACCCCCTTTTGCCTTCAGAACT
>NW_015150654.1:828978-830048 GCF_000732505.1 Cyprinodon variegatus
AAGCCTAGCCTTAAAAATGCACAGGATAAACTAAAGTTTTTGAAACATGCAAAAAAAAAAAAAAAGAAGAGTGAGAAACAGTGAAAAACAGTTTCACATCACTCTACCTAAGTAGCTCCAATTATTTGCACTCCACAACTTGCTTTTTCTTACGACATATTGTACTACAACTCTTGTTTGACCCTAAGCTAGATGCTTGACAGATAGATCACAATTATTACGGTTGGAATAGGTCCCCACTCACTCCATGCAGTACAGTAATCATAAATCTAAATTAAACCCTAATACTGAATTTTGAGGATGTCACAATAATTAGCTCCTGTTTAGATTGGGTGTAGTTTTGACTGTCTAAATTATTCTATAACAACTCATTGGATGGAAGTTCTCTGGATCTCAAAGCTCTAGACAAAATGATGATAATGGTAATATACCCCAACAGGACTTCCACCGACAGCATAGCAGAAGAGGTGCAGTTGGTTTGCCAGCAGAGAGCGCCACTGTTACACTGTTAAAAACCTCTAACACAAAGTGGTGTTTTGGAGTTTTTCACATTTTTGTTCACATGAAAAAAGGAAGGAGAATTTTGTTAAAAGATTAGTTTATTTGATAATATTAAAAATATTAAATTATTTCTTAGCTATAGTTTCTCACAAAAAAAGGTACTTTTTCAACCTTTTTTTTAAGTAAAAATAAAAATATTTTATATCATTTCATGGGACAAAACTAAAAGTTTTGCATTTTTTTTTAAGTGTGTTATTCAAACTAACGACTTCTAATTTTTTTTTAGGTAGTATTACTGTAAATTTGCTTACCCCACCAACTAACTCAATGCATAGCGCACAGATAAACCCGAGGGAATAAATATACACCCCTTATTCAAATTCTCCAAATTGTGTCAAAAAGTGTACATATTTTTTGTTCCTAACATTTTTTTCCAACATACCGTTATTTGTAAGAAAAATTACATTGCTGTTGTTCAATGTCTCCCTCCTATCATGAATGAAGCTGTTGCAAAATTGTAGATCTTCATTTGTTGAAAGACTGTTTGATCCCAGATGTTTACAAGCAAC
>NW_015150654.1:832067-842151 GCF_000732505.1 Cyprinodon variegatus
CTTTTCATTTTTATCCAATTTATTACAACATCCAGCTGCCATGCAGTATTCAGTATTCATTTCAAGGGTCAAACCATATAACCAACAAGATACTTTCATCTTGTTCATCTCCTTGAGATAATCCTGTTAGTCTTGTTAAAAAACGACAAAACACAAAGAACTTTAGCTAGATTTCTTTATTTGGTTTTGGCATGTCAAAATAAAACTTTAAAAAGTCAACAGCTGTTAGACATTCAAGTACAACTGTTTTTTCATATGAGTGTAGATGGAATAAAATGTTTGAGGCTCTAAACAAACAGGTCTATTTCTTTCAAAATCTAGAATAAAAATTACAAATAAGATCTTAAACTTAAACCCAACAGAAACTGACACACCCACTGAAGAAATTGTTGTCATCTTACATTTTAGTCAACCAACCAGGCAAAACTTACCGCATGAATACTTTTGGATCGAATTTCAGGGTTATTTGAAAAAATGAAAAGAAATTATATAGAGATTAAAACATCTTAGTTTGATATAAAAAAAAAAACCTCACTGTACTGCTGTACAAATATATATATTCAACTTAAATATAACTTTATAATAAACTATCCAAGCCTATTTTGGGGAACTCAGTACTTGAGTGATGCAAGACAAAAATCTGTTTATGAACCTACTGGCATACACAATATGTTAGCCTTCGTTAAATGAGCTTTGCACATACTGTATATATAAATATGGGTTCTGAGAATGTAAAATGACAACAAATTCTCTCGGAGTCTGTGATGTTTAATAAGCAGATAAAATGTGTGACAAATGAAAATCATTGGGATTTTCTTATATTAATAAAGTTTCTACAATTGAATAGAGTGACTACATACATTGCTTCAACATAAATGTCCAAATCTATAAAAGAAGCCTCTCAGATTCTCTGTGAGTTCAATGAACAATTGAGTGAAGTACAGCACTTGTTCTTGCTGTAAATTGAAAGTTGTTTATAAGGCCACTAATATTCGAGGAGGATAAATTATGCTACTGCAGTATGCTGGTGAGATTCCCAGTCATTCAGGTCATAGTCATTCCCAAAAAAATAAAAAATATAATCCACTGGACTTTGTTTCCAAGTTTGAAGAAGTTTCTCTTCCATCCAGGAAGCTTTTTCAATTCAAAATGTCAGAAATAGCGTTGAGTTGGAGGCTTTATATGGCAGCCCAACAAAGCCTTGTTTTTGTTTAGAAACATGCAAATTGAAAACCCCCTCGCCTATTTAGCCAAGACAGCAATTCCCTTTAACGACCCCTTTTCAGAGACATAGACAGGTACGGGGCATTGCACGCTAACAAAATAAGCCCCATCTCAAAGGGATGGACCCGTTCATCCGTTGCAATTTGGATGTTTTCTAAACAAAAACCAGGCCTTGTTGGACTACCGTATGAAGCCTTTAAACTCAACGCTATTGCTGACATCTAGAATTGAAAAACCTTCCTGGATGGAAAGCGAAACGTCTTCAAGCTTGGAAACAAAGTCCAGTGGATTGTTCTTTAACTATTTTTGGTATGCTACTGCAGGTTTATTCTAGGAATAGAATAGAAATCTGAAGATCAGGTTGTGTGCTTTGTATAAAAAGGGTTTTCTAAAAGTCAAAAATGTGAACTGTAAAACATAACTGGGAAATCCATTGGCTTTTAGTTAAAGCTGCATTTTTGTCTTTTTCTAAATCCATTTTTGTTTTAGGCCAAAGGCCAAAACTGGGCCAAAATGGCACAATGTAAAGCTTTAGCGAGCAAGTAGTTACATCAGCAAGTTTTAAAAAACATACAGCAGGAGAATTAAAGCTTTTTCAACAGTGGTCAATTTCTACTTCTCTAAAATCTTCTAACTTTTTATAGATATTTTACTCATTTTCTTTCACTATCTGGTTCTTTATGTAAAAATGTGAGTTAAATCTGAAAAAAAAAATCTTAAATTATCTCCAATTCTGGAAAACTTACAAAGTAACTCTACAAGGTTAAAGCTGGGTTACAACAAAACATTAAATATTACAAAAATAAAATGAAGAATCACAAATCTTTAAAAGAAAACATACATTTCTTTCATAAAAAAACAAAAAAAAAATTGAAGTGTACACAGAAAAGAACCATTTCAAAAACAAGAGACATGTTTCTCATTTAAACAACTAGTTGAACGTCTACGACTCTTTGAACTACAAACACACATGGAGTTTTTGGGTTATATACCATAAATTCACTTTTTGGTTTCACATTGGTATATCAGCTTCTTTAGTTAACAAATGAAATAATGAAAACAGGCCTAATTTCCAACGTTCTGCTGAGCCTCAGACACACAAATGGCAAGATTAAACCCTAAAGCTTTTAAAAGCTTCTTATCAAGCATGCAGTCCATTTAAAAGAATATTAGGTTTTTAAAGCAATACTTGACTTCATATGATATTACAAATGCCAAGCAAAGGACATTGATACTGTATGTATGAGCGTAGAAAGAATTTATTTGGTTTAGCTTTCTTTGGTAAACTACCAAAACCTGTTTTTAGAAACAGCCCATTCTGCAGTTATGTTGCCCTCAGGGTTTATCTGTGTGAACCATCTATGCATACTTTTGTTCTCGTATGCAACAACTTGTGCTTTGGCCAGCAAAACGTATTAAAGGAAAGAATTTGGAATGGCAAAACTGTTTTTTGGTTGCATGTTTTTAAGGATAAACAATTATTTGGCAAAAATTCAACTACTTTCCAACACAAACCTTCCTTCTGCGTTGAAAGGGTTTTTAAAACTATACAATAAGCATTTGGTCATTCTTAAGAAAGAAAATTAAATCACAAAAATACATTTTCCACATTTCTGGGTTAAGCCAAAAAAAAAAAAAAAAACATCAAAAAGTTTTTAAATTATTCCAGAAGAAATCAAAAGCAGGGTTCACTTGTTTTAGGTTCTACAAGAACCTGTAACTGAAAGGAAATTAATACATGTGATGCAGAATGAACGTAACGTAAAGAAAACCAACCAATAGTTTACATCTTTGGATATCTTTCAGCTGGGTTTTCATAGATCTTTTTTGGAAAGGCTTTCCTGGTGTTTAATGCATTTAGGTCCATTTCACCGTGAAACTTCACTTAGTCACTGAAGTTCATGGTAGGCCTCTTGGTATCAGTAAAGCATATTGGTGGAACAATGAAGTGATTTTTAAACGTTTGACAGAGCACTACTGGCAATCCATATTTCCCATGAAATGAGACAGCTGATGATGCCTTTAAATCAAGAGGTTTAAAAAGACAGACATCTTTACTTCACAGTAGGGAGGGGAATGAAACATCAGGTTGTATCTTCTGGTGCAATAAGGCTTTGGGCTTTTTCAGGAAACACTCCAACAATGTTTGGTCTCCATGGCAATCATTCACCCTGGGCAGGATTGGTCAGTGACTGGCATGGTACAGTGACTGGCACTTGTCAAAATGAACTTTTAAAAATATAGATTCACTTGGTAGGTTAGCTAACAGAAGCAGCATTATTAGGATTACCATAAAGCACTGTATCAGACTGAGGTAGCTATCTTTGGAGAAAATCTTCCAATCCTTCTTACCTGACTTTTGGGTTAAACGAATTGGTCAACATTTTCTAGTTTGGATACTTTTCTTATTTAAAAAAAAAGCTTTTATCAGTCGAACCTCCCTTTAAGATGTTTGCAGAGGCTGACATCTTTTTTAGTTGAAAGGACAAACTGTTGCAACAAACACAAAATATGTTCTCAGTCATATAACAAAATAAGGTTTAGGCTTCAATCCGTAGTGCACATCTGACATGTCTAATTTCCCACCAAAAATTTGGAGGATAAAATATTTTGGTTATGGAACAAACTCTTAGTGAAAAATTGACATGTCTTTGGTGTGAATACAAAACTAATGCTGTCCTGATCAGGAGAATTTTTCTCAGCACACATGCAAGCAGTAGGATATAGAAACACATGTGCAATAAAGGCCATGAAGGCGATACGCTTTGGTTTGAGGTAGGGGTGGAGGTTGGTCTCAGGGTAGTAACTCACCGGGATCGATCTTATTCCACAAGCCAACACTCTAGCACTAGCAGTGGGTTTTAGTGAATATATACCAGCTTAAAAACGGGAGTGGAGGGAAAAGTTGGAATTAAGGTTAAGTGATAATATTGACCAATGTCAGCCAGTTCCCATGCCAGACACGCCAGATGGATGCTGCTCAATGATGACTTGGCAACGTGCAGGACACACCATCTGTTGAGAGGGAGAGTCACAGATCGCAAAAGTCAAGAAAACACAATCGCTTAACAGGAATTATATGAATCTTACAGTCATTTCAGTCAGTCATAAAATACTCATAAAATCATTTCACACAATCGATCATTCAGATCGGGAAAAACAAAAGCAGCTAGAAAAGGATTTTATCGTATTTAAGTGGTTTTCCTTTTTTGTGCACCTCTGAGAAAGACACTAAAGGCTGGTTCACATTTTGAAATTTTAAACAAATTAAACCAGAACATTTAGCTGTCAGACAGGAAATCTCATCATACATTCATGTATGTGTCTCTACATGTTCTACTGCTTCTGCTAGCAATATTCACAGGGTATGAATAAACACAAAGCAGGCATCATTAAAAGAGCTGTGACATGAATTAAAGTTATTATTGATATTTTATAATTTAGTAACTCTTAATGAGTGAATTCGTCCAAGTATGACGGGATAATAGCTTTTGTTTAGTGTGGACCGAGGCATCCTAAAATGAACTAGACACCAACGGAGGTTGCTTCGGAGGTTTTGCCATGGAGGAAAGAAAAATGATCCTGAATCTCACACTGATAGTGAGTGATGTGCTTGTTACAGCGGCATCAGGTGCAGCTAGTGAGAAAAACTTAACGCAGGCAGTGACCATGGTCTGCACATTATTTAAAGGTTAAAAATACTCATTCATTGCCAGATCATCTTATTTTCTTACTCAAATTAAGGTTAAATACACTTATTTTAAGACATTTTTACTGAGTTTCAGAACATTTTTGCAGTGTAGTATATTGTGCCAAGACAATCCAACGTGTTGGATTTGCCTTATTTGCGATGGGAGGGGTGTCGACATTATTCGGAGCAGATCCAATAGGAAATAGATTAGAGTGGGACCTGCACAATAATCTTGTGATATAAACCTGCCTTAAGCTTCAAGATTCTTCCTGATCTTCACATTTCAGTGTTTGAATGTGACTGAGTAGGACAGTAGGAACAGAATAGTGATATAGAAAATAAGTCATTTTGCCATTTGAGTAAAGTTGAGTTTATTTACTAATTTTTGCTCACTCGCAGTTCGTTATCCGTTCCTTAGTGGTATATTCTGGTTCATACAGGTATCCTCAGATCTCCCCATTAAAATCAAACTTATATTTTATGTTATCAAACAATCATTTTAACTGCTTCTACATTTTTGTGGGGTTTTTTGTTTGTTTTGTTTTTGAGAGATAAAACCTGCCATCTCATTAGACACAACTTCCAGTCATCCCTTGGATGTTGACCACTTTAGAAAAACAGTGAACAAATTCATTTTTCTTTTTAAAAAGCTCAGTTCTGACAGATCAGGGGCTTTAATCCTACTAACCATTACCCTTCCTTTGGTTTCACTGGAAATTCATTTTGATTAAATTTCTCTATGACAGGTAAAGTCCCACTTTAGACTCCACCTGCTCCTTATACTGTAATTATCAGTGCATGGTTGCAGATGCCTTCACAAAGCTGAGCCCCAATAGAGTTATGCAGGACAACAGTCAGGTCTTCCTGCAAAGAGAAATTTGGGCTGGAGTTTCAGAACTCCGTTAAAGTTGGAGCCTGAACATCTACTGACTGTGGTTTGCCTCTTCTCCACACAACCAAAAACATCCTATAACTTATAAACATAAATTATAAGAAATGCAAGGGGCTTAGAGAGCCTCTGGAATATTAGCTGTGATTTTTATAAATGACTTTTCAATAGTAATGAAGCGAGATGGACAAATAGTTCATATTTTTTTAGCAGGGAAAATGTGGCTGTTTGCCATACGCTTAAAAAAACAAGTAATTAAATCGTTTTTTTGTACATGACTAAAGGGATACACATTCATTAAGGTAGTTTAAAGTTAAAATAAATATATAAACTAAAGGGATAAACGGGTATTGACTATGGGTATGCTGGTTTGACCGGGTATGCTCATCTGACAGGACACTGGTTAAGTCACACTCTAGGAGGTGGTTTATAGGTGATACTGTTCAAAACTCCAAGAAGTTGAATGTGGTTGGTTCTTCTCATGTATAAATGTATAGAGAAATGTTTAAAAAAAGCACCTGTGCTTCAGACTCCACCTGGGGGTAGTTCGCTCCTTCTTTAGGGCTGTTGTTTTGTCCTGCATGGATTCTTGGTACTGGCCAGTTGTTCTGAGTCCCTTTACTGCAAAAAAAACTGCAAATCAAAAAGAAAGAATTATAGACAAATAACCACAAATGAGAAACTAAAAAGGGAGATTTTTCCTAGTGTTTTCTAGTCCAGCTCAGTATCATTTTAATTCAGTTAAGAGGGCTACAGCTGCCAATACTGTCTGATGTGGGCC
This sequence comes from Cyprinodon variegatus, assembly GCF_000732505.1. NCBI lineage: Eukaryota > Metazoa > Chordata > Actinopteri > Cyprinodontiformes > Cyprinodontidae > Cyprinodon > Cyprinodon variegatus. The sequence continues at coordinate 838,653 of NW_015150654.1, forward strand.
TTAGATAAATAAACTGAATATAATGTAAAATATGAACGACTACAACAGTAACAGTAAACAATGGTCATAATAAAATTGTTTTATCCTTTTCCTGACTAACAGATGGCAGTCGTAATGCTTCTCTCTATGACTGTCTGTTGTTTTGCTCTTTGCAATAATTCTTTTCCAACAGAAGATTTGCTAAACAACACGCAGTTCATCTCTATGCCCTCCTATGCTCAGTTTTTCATCAATCCAATCAGTATTTCTGAGATCTTGGTCAGATGATCTCTGTAGGATTTACCAGAGATGCAGACTAAGTAGACAGGCAAGCGTGCTTTTTTAAACTTGGAGGACCTATGCCTGCTTCTCAACACAAGTAACATTTTAATTCACTTTAATCAAAACACAGCTTGCCTTTTAAAGATGATTCTTTTTATACAAGTTTTTTACAACAAGCGGAAGTAATAAATGTTATAGAACAGATGAAGTAATAAACGTTATAGAACAGATGAAAGGAATAAAATGCGTGTTTGGGCTCACCTGCGACGGTATCCAAACATGAGGAAGAGGACACAGAAGATGATGCAGGCCGTGCCAATATGGATGCCAATAACGATGCTGCCCAAAGAGGTTTCAGAATCCCTGCACTGACATAAACTGTTCCCTCCTTTCACAAAGCCAAGAAAAAGGAAGATGTGTATTAAACATTTTTATTTTATTAAACATTTTATAGTGTGTAAAACAGTGTTAAAAGCTGTTGCATCCTCTGATGGAAGACTTACCGCTGATCTGATCACTTATGCCTTGCTCTGCCAGCGACACCAACCTCTTGGTGCCATCGCTCTCTCCGTTTCCGTTGTAGGCCACCAGTTTGATTTCGTACACAGCTCCCGATTCTGAAGGGTTTTATGCATTAGTTATAGTTTTATTAAAAAGGGAAAAATATTTTGACGTACTGCTACAAAACATGTTAACCTGAATTAACATGATATTCATCTAGTGCTTGCAGAAATATACTGTACACACATGTTCATAACATCAATGTCTGGTTTAAGTGTTTGCATGCTGGTTTTGTTGGATTCCTGCTGGTTCCGGTTTTTGTTTAGCTCAGTGTTTTTTAATGTNGCCAGAGTGTTAAGCCAGTTATGGTTAGCGAAGCCTGAGCCAACCAGCCTGTCTGATTCTCTGACTCCCCTGAAAACCTGACTTTGAATCTGATCAGTGTTTTTGTCCTCTCTGCCTCCTAGGAAGAACCCTGACTGAAACCTGGAGCTCTGGAAGAGCTTCTCAGCAGAAACCTGCCTGCCTGCTCTCAGAATCAAACCTGGAGATCAAACTGTCTGAACCTGCCTGCCAGCTCTCAAGGAGAGAACTTGGAGAAACTCAAGGTCTGAACACAAACAAGTCTGAAGTCAAGCCCTGCCGTTGCTTAGCCCTCTGCCAACTTCAAGCCTCTGGACCCAACCCTGTTCCCCTCCTCTGCTGCTTGCCAGAACCACGTCTCTGATCAGAAATCCAGTCCTGACCAATCCTGGGTCTGAACACTTAATATTGTGTCTGTTCAATAAACTGTTGAATTTTTCCTTGTCTCAGAGCGTGTTCTGCACTTGGGTTAGGAGCCTGTAAACCCACCATGACATCCAGTGCTTGCAGAAATATACTGTACACACATTTTCATAACATCAATGTCTGGTTTAAGTGTTTGCATGCTGGTTTTGTTGGATTCCTGCTGGTTCCGGTTTTTGTTTAGCTCAGTGTTTTTTAATGTTATGGTTTTGGTTGCATAGTTTCTTAAATCCTTTCAATTTCAATAATTTTTCTAAGGTGATCTGAAAATCAAAGAATGACTTAATGAGTGACAGTAGTACTTGAGTAAAAGTATTGATACTCAAAGTCAAATCTTAGTCACTACAATAAAAAGTTACTTGATCAAACATCTACTCAAGTTAAAGTATTGAAGTTCTCACTTTTGAAAATACTTAAGTATTCAAAAGTGCATGCATTTATATCATTAAATTTCAGTATAATTTTCAAAGTAATTTAAAAACCCAATTGGATCATATTTGATACATGACTTTTTCAGACCACTGCATCCTCAGTTTGATATTTTTATTCTTGAAAAGCCTGACTTACACAATAAAACGCACGTAGTGAACAGAAAATGTATAAAAGATTATACAGAAACGCCTAGTGTATCAAATTTGATGCAAATAAATGATCTAATTTAACTTAAACAAATTGGTTATGATGTAATTTGACAGAAAGTTCTTAAGTTAAAAAAATAATAATTTTCTGGAAATTATTTGATGGTGGTGTTCAAATTCAGCCTTAAAGGCTGCTATCTGCTATGATGAAATTGCATTTCAAGAAAGAAAAACAGCAACAACTGATTAGAAATCTAAGCTTTTTAAAATGGAGTGAAATTTTTAAGTACTCTCCCAAAAATGACTCAAGTACAGTAAAGATAGTCAAAAATTACTTACCGGTATGTACAATAATCAAGTAAATGTACTTTACTTTTGAACTTTATTCATCTCACATTGGTAAAATTTGTATTTTCATTTAACCTATCCCTAGTGGGCTGCCATTGTGGGGAGCTTGGGGAGCGGTGTGGGGTTAAGGGTCTTGTTCAGAGACCCAGAGTGGCAGTCTGTGGGAGTGGGGCTCGAACTCAGAACCTCAGGATTCCAAGTTCTGAGCCCCACCCACTAGTCTGCCCCTCCGCTTGCCCGTGTAAAGGCCCCTTAGTTTTAATAATTCCCAGCCAAGTCATTTTTTAACACATTATCTAGTCAAATCTGAAAAAACTAATCTTAGATTACATGATCTCATTTTATATCACAGTAATTGGTTCATAATAAATTAAAGTGATGGATTCATGTTTCACTTTATGCACAGTCAGCAAGACATTTGTAAGATGAGGTCAAATTATCGTTGTTGCATACTTACTGACATACCTTCTATATTAAAAAATTTTAAAATAATACATTATACTATAAGACGATACAATAACAAAAATTGTGAATTCATGTAAATAAAATGTTTAACTAATTGAGCTTTGCAGTTTCAATCATTCAATAGGCCAACTTTGGTATGTAGACAAGTTGAAGCTCATCCATGTGGGATTTACCATTAAAGAGGCTAAATGGATGAATTTGATCAGTGTTTGCTTAAAATGCACCATTATGTCTTCATAACTGAGTTAGAGTTATAACTAAATAACTGAATAACTGAAAAAAATGTATTGCATCAAAAAGCAGCTAAATTATTTATCTTCAAATCATTTTGGGTCCAGGAAATTTAAGGGTTTAGGAAATAAATACCCTGCTATTTAATCACGAAGCCTCCATAAATATAAGATTAATAGACTTTTTAGAATTATTCCAAGAAAATCAAGCTGATTTTTTCATCTAACTCAAAATTCAAAGCTCCTCTGTAGCAACATACCTAAACATAGAGATCATTTTTGGTTCAGAGTCTCATGATTCTGCCCTTTCTGGACCTTTTGGTTCTGTTT
>NW_015150654.1:843109-844867 GCF_000732505.1 Cyprinodon variegatus
TAGTTATCAGGCTCCTCTCCTGTGGAACCAACTACCAGTTTTAGGCAGGTTCAAAGTTAGCTTAGCACATACCTTACATTAAAAGTGTAATACTGTTATTTTTATGATAAAACTTTCCCCAGAGGTCCTGCCATGTCATTTTGAAGGATAAATAGTTAAAGGAAAACCTATTGACCTAAAGGTGTAATAGAATAGCATAAATAGGGCAAACAGCCTTACCAAGGTCTGATATGGTGTGACTGCTGGCATAAAAAGGCAGTTCAACAGGCTCCTGGTAGTCAGTGTGGGGGACTCTGCGAAAAGACAGCCGGAATCCCTCGACTTTCCCCGGCTTCCCTGGGAGCTCCCACAGGACTTGGACGGTGGTGGAGTTCAGCACCTTGGTGAAGTAAGTGGGTGGGGAGGGTACTGGATAAACAGAGAAAAGTCAGAGCAAAATCAAAATCCCAAAGTGGCCTTAAAGGAGGTTGTGATTATATGTTTAGTGCAGCAGGAAAAATATATCATTCTGAGGTAAAATCAACAAGAGTCATTGTATAGGAACCTCTGCTGCAATTCATTTCTTTCTTCTAAACACTTTTTCCCATCAGTCACTGCTGGTTGCAAGAGAAACCTGTTTGCTCACCAGGGCTGGGCAATTAATTGCATTTGCAATATAATCGCAATTTAAAAAATGCTATTTTTCAAACCGCAGAGTCAGTCACAATACATTTAAGAGTAAGGGACTAATTTTCTCATTCCAGCCCTTTAGGTGGCAGTAATACAATTCAACTGTGTATGCTGCCGCCAAGAAGGTAAGACAGAGTTGTAGCCACTAATCTCTATTTGTTCATTCGGTTGCTCACAGACCGAAAAAACTGAAATCACCTTCAGCCATCTTGGTACTCCCCACTTTCACAGAGACCTGCCATAAAATGCCTTCAATGTCATGTAATTACCATAACAATGTTATCAGTACATTTATATTCCGTGTACATCATCAATTTAGCACTTTTGGCCCATCATCAGATCGTGTTTTTGTGTGTGTAATATTGTGCTCCATTAACACACTGATTTTGTTGTGATGGATTTGTTTAATATGTGATATTACATGATTTATAGACTTCACAGACATACTAAATATGCAATATGATTTTTTACAATAACTTAAGTAGTCTACAGGTGCTATCAAACAGCGTGTGTCAAAATTATGAATTTATCTTTATTTTAAAAGCATTAAGCTGCCCTTAAAATGAGATCGTTGTTGATGCTGTAGTGCACTTATTGTTAACATTCTGACCGGTCTAACTAGGGAGTACCAATAAGGCGGCTGGTGACTTCATAGTAATGTGTACTTCCAATGGCCTATCAGCAATCCATTTAATAAATAGATATTAGTGGTTGTAGCTAGCACCTAGATTAATGCATTTAGTAGAAGTAAGAACTTGTTTATGCAAATTTCACTGTAAAGTCTTTCAACACTGAACTCTGGACAAACAGGAGTTCAAGCTTATGGAAAAACTGAAACCCTGGAGTCAAACATCGACATAGTTGTGCTCAAAGGATTATTGCATAACATCGCAATATTGGTCGAAAATAATCACATTTTTGTCAGTTTTATTGCTCACATGGATTCATAGGAGCAACTTTTTCTAGGATTTTTTAAATGAATCTTTAAAATTTCTGTCATAGAGAGCAAAGCCTGCTCCTACTTAAGACTTTAACATGTTTTGAAATAATAAGATAATATTGTCTTGCAGACTAGCTCAGGGTGAATAT
>NW_015150654.1:845778-859378 GCF_000732505.1 Cyprinodon variegatus
AGTCGATGTAATCAACTGGTTTTCCTTCAATCGAAAACTTTGAATCATTTGACTAAGATGATCTGGTGAACTGGAAAGTGCCTTGTGATGACATGTGTTGTGAATTGGTGCTATAGAAATAAATTGAATTGCTATTATCAAAGCACCCACAAAGGTTAGTTCGTATAGTTCCAGAATATTCTTTGCTCATCAGCACCAAGTGGAGTTAGACCCTAAGCTTAGTTGCAGAACTTTGATTATCTGGCAAATCCTTGGAAGAAGTAAAACATAGAACTAATTAGAACATTGATTAATATAATTTATTTTAACATAATTTTTTAGTTTAAATTGAAATTCTATTTGTTATTTTCATCTTTTAGGTATTACATTTCAGACCTACATATGTCTGTGCATGCTCAGGATATCCAGTATAACACTTAGACTTTCAACATCAGTGAAAAAACTGTTTACCATTTGGTCCCTATCAGGGTTTTATAGATGAATTTAAATGAAGCAGAGGGAGCTAATGACTTACAGTAGAATTATTCATTTAAATACAGCAAAAACAACAAATATTGTGCATTTGCATCCTCTAGAAGATGAGACCCAGCCAGGTCCTTCTGATCAAACTGTTCCATTACCGAACATCATCACCTCTACAGAACCATCCCTTTAATCAAAGAAAAGTTCCTTTAAAGTGCATGATGTTGCTCCAAATATTTTAATATATTCCAAGTCTTTTGAAAAGTAATTACTCTTTACTATATTTTGTGCATCCCCTTTTTTAAAGTCAATACAACATCCTGTTGCTTTAGTATTTTCCTTTGAGCACCAGTTTCATGAGGACTGTTTGGCCTTACCACTGCCTAGTGTGGTGGCGATTATGCTGTTGGACTGCTGGCTCGCCCCCAAGGCAGAGTAGGCCTTCAGGTACAGAGAGTAGGTGGTGCTGGCCTCCAGGTTGGTCACATCATGTTGAAACGTGTCTTTACTTATGGCTTCCTGCAGCTCCAGACGATCAGGCTCTATGAAAACATCCGAACATGAACACATTTAGATTTAAATTATAAAACATAAACTTCAGTTTCAAGCTTCTCAAGTTGTGTGCTTACCTCCCAGTTTACGGATGTGTAAGACATATCCGATGATGCTGTCAGTGATGCTGGTGGGTGGGTTACTCCATGTTATTTGCAGGGTGTTGGTGGACACAGCGCTGGCTGAGAGCCCTTGTGGGGCAGCAGGAAGGTCCTTAGCTTGAGCCACAGCCAGGCGGGCACTAGCCTGGTTAGTGCCGGCACTGTTCTCCGCGATGCACTGGTAGATGGCCTCGTCGTCTGAGCTTATACGGGTCAGCGCCAAAGTGCTGCAACACGACACACATGCATCAAAAAAGAGGAGTCTAACTCAGTATCAGTTAGACCTGAGCTCCAAAATACTTTTAAAGGATTTTCCTCTGGTAAAGATGAGCAATACAGTACATATCTTTAAGTTACGTAGAGATTAGCAGTAAAGTTACTGGTTTATTTTATCCTGTATTATAAACCCTACTTCATTTGAACTCCAACCTCTTTTCTTTTTGTCTCCACTTTCATCTTCTCTAATTCTCCTTGGATAGTTTATATAAGAATGGTGCACTTGCCCTGCCTTCCTTTACAGTAAATAAAAATTTCTGGACAGCACTACAATGGTTTACTTTAACTCAAAATGATAAAGAATAATAGCATTCACACTAAAGAAGAACACACAAGAAAATACCACCAACTCTGTGCCAATATCAACATACTGTATGAAGCTTGCAGAGAACTAAACATGCATTTAATCATGGACAGTGTGATAAAAAATATATCTAATGTGCTCGAGTTTGATAGAGAAAATACAGTTGCAATAATCAGATTTAAAAATCAAAAACAGAACAAGTGAAACCGAATTAAAAAAGTGTAGAAATAGAAAAGAATGGAATAGAAAATCCCTTTATTGTCCTGCAATTGGAAAATTGTGGCGTTACAGCAGTAAAACATTAGGCTATAGCAAAATTGGTCACACAAATGTGAACCTTAAAAAAATTTTAAAAATGAGAGAAAAAGTTCCTCCTTTGAATAAGTTCCCTATCTGCCATCATCCTCTTACCTGTTGTTATTTGTCAGCTTGACATTTTGTCCTGGGGTCAGAACTTTCCCATTCTTCAGCCAAATTAAGTGGGGATCAGGGACACCCTGAGCCACACATGTGAACACAGCACTGCCCCCTGCTGGTCTGGACACAGACTGCGGCCACTGGAGGAACTCAGGTGGAGCTTAAAGGGGTGAAGGGGAGAAGAGAGATTACACAAGGTGCAGAAAACATGAATAAAGTGGCAATAAAGAATATAAACAACACCACGCTCACATGGTAGTGTTTTTATTTATTTTAGGACATATTTCTACAATACATAATGATCAAAGTTGGTATAATTGAAAAGAGAATCAAAAGCAAAACCTATATAAAGGAGAATGGCAAGAAAATAACAGAAGTTTAATTTGGTTTAGTTTAGTTTTTTTTCCCCCAGCTATTAGTACTGAAGTTCTTCAGTCTCAGAGCTTTTCTTTTGTATAGCTGGTAAAGTTCTTGGTCAGCAAACGAGGGAACTTTGTTTCAGATCCATCCTCCTCTGCAAAAAGCAGGAACAGCTGTGGTTTGGTGAAGCTGTCAAACCAACCGTGCAGACCTCAGATCCTCAGAGGATCTATTATCAAAACTAGATCATCAATGATTCCTACTGAGAACAGCAAATGGAAACTTTAGACTTGATTTAAGTGATACTATTATCAGTTATTAGTTATTATTATACACATTTGTTAGTCTATGTGCAGCTAGAGTCAGTGTTTTTTATTTCCTCGAGGCTAAAAACTGTTTATTCATTTCAGATATATATTTGAACTTCATTGTTTCATAGCTCAACATGTTTTAGCCCCAGTGTAGTTATGGGTGCATTAATGTAAAATTTGTTGTGTAAAGAAAATGTCTTGATGGTAAGAAATATATATTGCCCAGTTGGCAGTTTATAAGTTTGCATAAAAGCAAGTCTAAGAAAATGTTAAAAAAGAATAAAAAAGTCCAGAGAAACGAATTGGTTAAAAAACGGCACTTTAGAGAAAATAAAGGAAAACACAATTTGAAAAAACATAGAGTATCTACAGGTGACTGAAAACAAATAATGAGGACAGATATTTTACACTGGGACAAAATCTAAATCTAGATCAGTTAGTTTTTCTTTAAATAAGTACATTAGTTCTTCAATTGAGGAGGTAAAACAGAAATTTTCCCAGTGGAACAACACAAATTTAATTTAAAATAAGAAAACACAATTGCATTGTCTTATTTAAAGTGCATTTTATCTAAATATCTTATTTTAAGACTAAAATATTAATTCCATTGGCAAACTATCTTATTTACCAACTCAAATTAAGGGTAAATACACTTAATTTAAGACATTTTTATTTATTTCTAGATCATTTTTCCAGTGTACATGGTTTTATGGAAAAGTCAAATAATCAGATACTTTATAAACATAATTTTTTAGGAAAAACAGAAAGATAGCAATTTGCTATTGCAAACATTATGTTAGCCTTGCTTTAAATTATTATCATAATGTTAGGGGTGAACGCCCTGTTTTATTTTCAGAGATTATTTTCTTTGTGTTATTAGCCTCAGATTTCGAAGAGAAAATGAATGCAGGAACCATAATGGCCTTGATACGTGATGGTTGAAGTGTGTCTCTGAATTCCCAAAGGACAATCTGGTCCCTTTGTCCAACAAAGACACACCAGCTGATGCGGCCAATCAGAGCCGGACTAGAGGCAAGGAGTGCTCCCCCAATCACCCGCTTTAGGGTCAGCTGGGTGTTCCCCCTCTGGAAGGCAGCAGGCCTCGCCTACGAGGGTCAACCTTAGACCAGCTCTCTGCATGTCATTGATCTAATGACCCCTGCACAAAAATAAAGCCCCCTTTGTATCCAGCTGGACATTCAGAGGCAAAAAACAGGTGAAATTAAATGATCATCTTTAATATCGATTAGTCCCTTTTTGTATTTTTAATACACTGCAAAAACTGTGATAAAATAAATACATTTAGTCTTAATTTGAGTAGGTAAATAAGATGATCTGCCAATGGAATGAATATTTTTACTCTTCAAATAGGATAATTAGATAATATGCACTTTAAATAAGACATTGTTTTTTTGTTTTTTCTTATTTTAAATGTAAATTGTCTTATTCCATTGGCAAAGTGTCTCTTTCATCCTAACTTCAAGAAAAGATGCACTTATTTTAAACAGACATATTGAGATTTAATGTTTTAGCAGCGTAAAAACCACTTCAGGAACCAAAACTATCGAAAAGGTAAAACTAGGGAATAAAACTGTTCGGTCTTTATAGGGTTAATACATTTATGAAACATTTGGGCAATACATTAATGAATGAAGGAAGTGCTTCTAAACGTAAAGAATAGAATAATAAGCATATCTTTTAAATAAAAGGCTCAAGTGAGTTAAGGTCTAAAATAATTTTAAACTAATACACTGCAAAAATTATCTACAAATAAATCAACATTTCTTAAATTAAGTGTATTTACTCTTAATTTAATTAGGTAAATTATATGATTTTCCAATGACTATTTTTACTCTTAAAACATGATAATATGCTCTCGAAATAAGACAATGCTATTTTTATTTCTTATTTTAAAGGTAACTAGTCTTGTTCCATTGCAAAGTGTTTCATTTACCTCCTCAGTTCAAGAACAAATGCACTTATTTTAAGAAAAAAAATAATTTTTTTATTTTTTTCCAACTTATAATACATTCCACTTCGAGCACCTTCCATTTTCTGCATGTTTGTCAGGAAATAGACAGAGAAACAAACCCTTCCTCCTGGAATGACTGGATTTAACATGTCAGTAAACTGGAGCTTTCCTTGAGGAGGATGAGTTTTTTAGAACATCCGCTGTTTCATAAAGTCCTCCCTATGCTGTTATCAGAACTTAATTTTTGACTCAGTCACATTTTCTGTTAGTCCAGCAGAAATGTGAATAAAAAACCTGATATTAGATAAAATATAACAAGCTGGCTAAAAGGAATCTAGTCTAGAAAAACGGAAGAGAGGACAACAATGGAAGGAGAGCATATCTTAGTGATGCTAAGCCAGCTGTCCACTGCTGTGGGTCACTGATGTGATCCATCTTCCTGCGGAGGACCAGCTCTCCTTTGTCCCTATCTGACTGTCCCAAGTGCACAGCCTCCTCCCACTCCATTGCCGTTTTCACTGACATAATCCCTCTCTCCAGGTCAGGGGTCAGAGGTTACAGGGCAATCTAAACCCCCATTCCTTTTCCTCTGCTACCCCCACTTGCATTGAAAATCTAGATATTCCCCTCTCTTTCTGCCTGTCCATATGTTGTTCTCTGCTCATGACAATGGACGTCTACTAGTGACTGAAGTAAAACTCACAACCTGGCAGACTCTGCAAACACCAGGCATCAGGAAGCAGCTCTGTTCTGGAGTGTGACTCGTGTCTAAACATATACACCTTTTAATCTCAAGCTAATAAAGGTTCCTTTAACAATAAATGAAGAGAACATGCCCTAAAGTCAGAGGTGGCATTAATGTTATTACTCAAGTAGAAGTACACTGGGACAAAATCTAAATCTAGATCAGCTAGTTTTTCTTTAAATAAGTACATTTGTTCTTGGATTGAGGAGGTAAAACAGACATTTTCCCAATGGAACAAGACAAATTTAATTTAAAATATTAAAACACAATTGCATTGTCTTATTTGAAGTGCATTTTATCTAAATATCTTATTTTAAGACAAAAAATACTAATTCCATTGGCAAACTATTTTATTTACCAACTCAAATTAAGGGGAAATACACTTAATTTAAGACATTTTTATTTATTTCTAGATCATTTTTCCAGTGTTTAAATCCTACTGCTTTAAAATAAGTTCAAATAAAAATTAAAAATGAATTTACAATTAAATAAAAAATGTTAAGAACGGAAGTTTTACTGCTCTACTCTATTAAAGGAACATATTTCTACAATTCTGCATGATAACCTCCTTTGACTTCATTTTCTTAGTTTTACAACTGATTGTAACAGTGTCAAATTGAACTTTGCATCATCTTGAAAAACTATTTATTTTGGTATGTGGTGAGCAACACGTTGGGGCAGCACCAAGTCCAACCACAAAGACTTTATTTGTCTGGATGAAAAAAATAATTCGGAAGTTTTTTGTTTTAATCTTTTTAATACCAACAGGCCATAATGAAAATGAGCTGAAATTAAACAAAACTAAGAAGTCTATTTTTAAAAATGTAAGTAGAAGTAATAATTACTCCAGTAATGTATAGATTACCAAAATTTCTGCTTAAGTAAGATAACTAAGTATTTGTACTTTGTAACTTGACACCTTTCAATAATCAAAATAACACCATTCCTCTTTCACTTCATTAAACCTTAAATTTAATTTACTGCAAAATAAATTTAGTTCTTTTTAGACTAAAAACTGCAGGAAAGATTAATCTTAATCTAAAAAATACAGAATGTAGAATCCCTACTTTTAGGACAGCTTTGAGATTTAATAGACAGTAAATAAATCTCTGAATTAATGCAATTTTAAACGGAATAATTTTTCAATCTACACAGAATTATATTTTTTCGCTACAACAATTTTCATGTTTGAAAGAGGGATTGTTTAGCAGGTCAAAGACTTTAGAGGTTGTTTTTTATTTTCTGATCACATCCTGAAAGTAATGGATTCAACAACAACGTACCATCAGGGGGATTCATTTCTGGGTTCTTGCTATTCATAGGACAAAAAATGATGTACTGTATACTCAGATGTGGGTAAATTTAGCCAAAACAATCATTCCTTTTCCAAAAAGGAACATCAGACCAAGCCTGGCCTGCAGCAGTGGACATTGCTGCAGGTTTCTTCATTGCAACAGTGAAATTCTGACTTTTTAGACCCATTGCATGTTTATGTTGACTTTTGCACGTGCACTGCAATGAATGAATTAGTTTAACACTAGACTAGACAAAGACTGAAAGTATTATCTTTAAGAATACTGAGATCAATCAATTATTGTATGTATTTAGTCCTGAGTAAAACAAAATCTCCACAAATGGAAAAAAAGTTTTGTCTACTGCTTTTCACTTGGAAAACTGAAAGCTGCAGCAGGTGTTAAAGCTATTTTTAGCTGGATTTTGTACAGGTGAAGTGTTAGTGGACTCACCTGTTGCGTCTATGAAGTGGATGATAGGCTAGCAGGGGTAAATCAGATGATCACTGCCTGCAGCTCTAAAACTGAGGAGTTATTTTGGTTGAGTTGCACTTTTTCACTGTTGACGCTTTTTATGACATATGCATCTCTCATAATAATAGCATCAATACTCTAGTCTGAATAGTTTGAGCATCGGCTCGCTAAAGCTATAGGTCAGTAGCAGCTATCCTTACCAGGAATAATACATTCTGGAAGGAATGCCAGATAATATAGAAAACTGTGATATTCCATGCAGGGGCGGATTTAGAAAATTTGGGGCCCTAGGCAAAGACAGGCAGGGGGCCCTCTGAATGGAGAAGGCAACACATAAAACAGCCCCATTCTACAGATAGAGAAATGTTAATAGAATAGATATCCATTATCTGTTCTAGGTTGTGTCCCTCTCTTCTTGTCCCTTTTCTTCTTGTTTTCCTCTCTATGTTTTGTACTCAGCTGACTTTTGATGCTCTCAAAAGGAATTACATTTTTTTCCAAGCACTAAAGCTGCGTTCACACCAAGCAGGAGCAGCAGGAGCAGCTAGTTTCCATGCAAAGTCAATGGTTTATGCACGTCAAAATGTCCCGCAGCGCGTTTTGAGCATTTAAGCATCTGACGCGTGCGACGCGCCGCAAACACAGCTGCTGCTCGAGGTGAAAAAATCTAACTTTTGCTGCTCGATGTGCCACATCAACCAATCAGAGAAGCTAACCTGGGAGCTGGCAGGTAGACAGACACATCGCTGATGATACAGATCACTATGATCACTGGTTATTTATCCTAAAGCCATTCAAAGGTCCTTCGATTAGATGGTAATAGTAACTACCAGATTCAAAAGGAGAGTTTCATGCTCAGATTGGCCGAAAGAGGGAATCCCTGGTGTCACCCATGTTTTATATGACTTATTAGAGAAGGCAGGGTTTAATGGTGGAGAACGGCCTGTCCTGATGTGACTTAGCGACTGGTAACTCAGGATGGAGTGGTCACTATTAGGTGGGGATGGCAGTAGATCAAATGACCTTTTCAGACTGTAGGCCTAGGTTAGCTAGTCTAATGTAAATTAAAATATAGGGAACTACAACAGCCTTTATTTAATTAGACCAACCCCAAATTGTAGATAAATGTTGAAACTGTGATCTTGTGTGTGATCTTCTGATTACATCACCAGGGGGACTGTTGATGGCTAATTCCATGATTCTATGATGTTGTGAGATTTTTGATGCAGTGCTTAAAGTTTTTCCTTCCAATCTGTTATCCTGTTCATGAAACTATTTTTGGACATAAGATTGTGTTTTGAAGGTGTTTTTAAAACGGTGAAAATGGTACCTAAGTTGTAAAGAATATTTTTATGATTCATGTATGTGCTTATTAAACTCTAATATTTCTTCCCTGTTAAGGTTAAAGTTTCACAATGGTACCGTTATATCCGTGCAACCTACCTGGTCTGTTAAAAAATGTTGCCATGTTTTCTAGATATTTAATATCTAAACCTTACAAAGTTTTCTTTAAAGATTTTGTACCAAGTAGTCGCTTCTCAAGAAAGAATCAGAGAGAAAAAGCTTAAAGGTGTAAACAAAGAGCTTTTTCTTTCCAGAGTGAAATACATGAAAAATACTGATTTACCTACATTATAGCGTGAATCAAATCTTGTAAAATGCATTCTAAATATGTTAATTAGAGACGTCTGGAAAAGCAATCTTTTGTAAAAAAAAAAAAAAGAAAGGTGTTATTTTTTAGACCTATAATCCATTCATATGGAAATAAAAGTTTTTCATTAAATACATTTAAAGTCATGAAAAATATTAAATGTTTAAACCTCTTACAGATCTTTTGTATCAATCTACCTTAAAAACATGATCTTTAAAAAAATGTCATACAGCATTACAAATTGTTATTTTTTAAATAGAGCATTTTTTACTGACAGTTGGCTGAGCTCAGTACTTAATAAGTACTAATTAGACATGATCATAAATCAGCTAGGATGAAGAATAGCAGATTTATAGAGGTAACTCCTGAATGTTTAATTTTAGCTCTTCCTGAGGCCTTTTAACCCATATGGTCACGTTACTAATCAACAGAAGCCTAATAATTCAGATTAGAAAAATGATCAATAAATTAATGCATATTTTAAAGATCAACCATTCTCCTTTTGTCCAAGCTGCCAATCACTGCTTCAGTTCCCCAGAGAGGTTTATTGATTGATCTGGACAAATNGCTGCCAATCACTGCTTCAGTTCCCCAGAGAGGTTTATTGATTGATCTGGACAAATAGTCACAAAGGGGCAACTGGATTCTATCATGAACCCAAAGGGAAATTATGTTTGTTGAATAAAGAAAAACTCTAAAAAACATGCTTTATTTATGTCTATTATTTCTCACGCATTGTGTTTTTTATGACTTTACAGTCTCAAGGCAACATTAGGTTAGTTTTCCCTATCGTTAAACCATAACCACAGTAAAGCCATTTTGTCTTTGTTAGGACTCCTGTCTGTGTGGTTTTTGTTTTGTGTGTTTGTCTTCCTTCCTCCACCAGGCGGCGCCTGGTCCTGATTCACCTCCTCACACACCTGCAAAGGGTTACTTCATTAACGGAGTGTTCTTAAGCTGCTGACTGCCACTACCTTAACGCCAGAGTGTTTGCCAGTTTTGGGTACTCTAGCCAAGCTGAGGTTTGCTGAGTCAACCTGAGTTTTAATCTTGTTATTTTGTCTTTGCCTCTCGGCAGGAAGTCATCCTGCAAACTGGACCTTTCGGACCTTCTCTCCCTGGAAGGATCAACTGAGCCTCACACTGAGCAAAGGATTCATCTGCACCACAGTCCGTTCAAGTACCGCAGGAAATCTGAGTGGCAGTTTCTCCGTTCTCCTACAAACAACCGCATTCTGGGTAACCCCTGTCCGCCCTCCACCAAATGAGACAAACACTGGAACACCCCACACAGACTGGAGTCAAAGAGTCTTCCACTTTTCTAGAAACGTGAGTCTACAAAGCATTTCTTGTCTTCAAGTTCAAGAATCAATTTTCCCCACTGAACCGGAACAAACTGAAGTGTCTTCCCCTCACCTTTCAGTTCCGGCTGAGCAGTGTTCAGAACAACTTTTGCAGTGAATTTCTTTGTATTCTCAACTGACAAACACTTAGGTTTGCATTTTTTGCAGGGAAAAAAGAATTCAAAAATGCAAAAAAAGAAGGAAAAGAGAAAAAAAGGGAAAAACAAAAGGCATGCAATTTCACACAGTTGCTTATTCTCTTTTCACACTTCAGCTCCTGCATTAGTCTGTGATGGTGACCAAATTCTAGGCCTTTCACATGTGTGAGCAATGTTACAACCCCCCCATTGGGGCACTCTTCTTCTTCATCATCTTCTTCTTCCTCTCAAACAGTCTTTTCACTATCGGCATTCGATGTTGATCCTCCAGTTCCAATGCCAGGACTACAGCTGCCCTATGTTGGATGTCCATGTTAGAATTTGGGGGAGGAGCGTTTTACTATATCTCAGGTAAGAGAGTGGGAAAAAGTCCACTTTGGCGATATATTGTGATTCTCGGCTGGCCACTATAATGTTGATCTTTTAGTTCCTAATAATTAAAAAAAACAATATACAACAACAAATATTTTATTATGTTAAATGCAAAATGTATGTATACTTTTTTTTTTACAATTTTGGTAGGATTGGTGTTCTTAGTTAGTTGCTCTGTCAGCTAAAAGCACGAGTCTTCATAAGTTTATTATTAATCGATTACAAAATTAGTTGAAGATTTTTTTTTTCAGTAATCTATTAATCTTGATAAATCTGATGAATTGTTTCAACCCTACTGGCGAAATAATATTAAATAAGTTTATGATGATGATATGCATTGTCACAGAAACTAACTGATCGGTCTCCTGGACCAATTTCAGTTTTTATTTTTAGTTTAACTAATAATTGTTTTAAAACTAATAAGTTTCAGGTTTAGTTTTAGCTGCATTAAAATTATGGTTCTCATCTGCTAGATCAGGGTCTCAAACCTGCAGCCTCAGAACAGCAAGTGTCTCTTGGTTGCCACCTATTAAGATTTTTTTTCTAGATCCGCCATTGCTTTGATCGACAATTCCTTTCTAGATAACATAAAAAGAAGCAGATTTTTGGAAATACTAAGAATCTCTTCATGGTCTCACCTTGCACCACCAGGCGTCCCAGTGCTGTCCGTCTCATTCTGGTGCCAGGCCGATTGGCAGCACACACATACACACCAGAGTGCTGCAGGGAAACATCTGAGATCATCAGGTTACCCGTCCCGAGGACCTGTATACCCTCCACTCCAATAGAACGTCCATCTGATGGTGAAACAGACATGAGGGGAAATTAGATTTATAAAACGTAGCTTAGTTTAATCTCTCTGGTAGCCGTGTCTACCTAGCCTGCTCCAGGAAACAATTGGCCGAGGATTTCCTGTGGCGATGCACTCCAAGATGGCCGTCTGATGGACAGTGAGGGTAAGATTCTGTGGCCCAGAGAGGATGACTGGCTCCTTATAGGTTCTAGGAGCTCCACCTTTTTAGTAAGAAAGAACCAAAAGCAAATATGCATGAGACATGAACAATAAGAAACAGAAACAGGACAAAAAAACTGTATAATCCATAATATATGACAAGGGTCTCCAACTCTGGTCCTCAAGATCTACTGTCCTAGAGTTTTTAGATACATCCCTGATTGAACTCTGCTGAATCAAACGAATGGCTCTTGACTGGACGCTTTGCCAAACCTGATGGCATGCTGACGAGGGGATTCAATAATTTTTATGTTGAACATTCTGCAATCATACTGCTGCATTATCAAAGGATTGTGACAAATTCAATAGAACGTTAATCAAATTAAATGTAAGCTACACTAATTTCTTGATCAGTTGAAAGAGAGAAATGAGTGAAAAAAGCAGAAGATTCAACATCAAACCTAAATCCCTGGTTTGCTTGACTTGGCTACAGGTTAAAGTGTATAAAGGCATATATTTAACAACAAATCAGAATAGAAAAGCTCAAATTAAAGTGAGTTTGTCTTATTTACAGATGTTGATGTTTTTATCTCAGAAAAGCATTGCATACAACATGTGATCATTTAATAAAACAGAAAGCAAAGATATTTTATCAGAGCATCAGTCAGCTGGTCCATCATAGAGACAGGACATGTTAGACTACAGCCTTATTATCATCCAGGACTTTATCCAGGTTACAGCTAAATGGGTCAATGGCAGGCTTATACTGGGGAAAGGGCTTCAGTGATAACTCAGTTATTTTCATTGGGATGACTGAAAGTAGAGACACATAAAAATATGGGACCTGAATTGCTAAAAAGTAAGTTGAGATTAACTGTAAAAACAAAAACAAAAAAACAACCACAGAGTTTTATCTAAAAGGCTGTTAAGTCTGCAGAAAAAGCTTTGGGACTTCTTCAGTTTGTTCTTCTAAAATACTGTTTTGTTAGAAAGCTAGCTTGGTGCTAGCTAAATATGTAGCCAATATGCAAATTCAGTTGCCGAAAATCTAAAGTGAACTACCAAAGTAAAAGCCTGGGAAGCTAACGTCGATAGATAATGGAAAACAACTCCTATGTCATCTTCGCCACACTGACAGAAAAAAAAAAGTTAGTTCATGAAAATCACGTAATTCATTCCAAAATGGAAGGTCCTCTTTGTTTTCTGGTTTTATTTGAACGTATACATTTGTATGTACATTTGTTTTATATATATATATATATATATATATATATATATATATATTTAAGAAATGGGCAAATGTTTAATGTTATGTTAACCTGCGCCACAGAGCTAAAGCCACGCACATGGGGCTTCACTGTGTTGCCATAGCAACAAATGCTTCCCTTTTTGCTGGGCTGGAGGGAAGAAGCCATCACATTCTCACTAAATAAATGAATAAATAACCATAAATATTGCTCGTTATTTCTGACTGCTTGACTTTACAAACGGCGCCCCATAGGACTACATTATAATTACTCAGATAGTATTATTGATTATATTGGTTATCAAATAATGAATCACTGTTAACTATAAAACAGGCTGCTTTTGCTCCCACTGATTCTTGTCTTCCCAACATAAACACCATGAGGTGTTTACCTACCAGTGACATTGAGTGTGGCCTCATGGCTGTAGCGAGTGTTGGCAATGTTGGAGGCAACGCAGCGAAAAATCCCAGAGTCTGTCCTCCTCACACCTGTTATTTGCAGGATTCCCATTGGAAGAAGAGTGTACCTGCACAAGGAACCAGAAAACAAAATCCACATCAGACCTGAACGTTACAACACATTCACTTCAGGAAGGTTGATTTAAAAGAACA
>NW_015150654.1:859561-862310 GCF_000732505.1 Cyprinodon variegatus
CAGTTATTTTCATTGGGATGACTGAAAGTAGAGACACATAAAAATATGGGACCTGAATTGCTAAAAAAGTAAGCTGAGATGAACTGGAAAACCTAAAAAAATAACCACTAAAAGGCTGTTAAGTCTGCAGAAAAAGCTTTGGGACTTCTTCAGTTTGTTCTTCTAAAATACTGTTTTGTTAGAAAGCTAGCTTGGTGCTAGCTAAATATTTAGCCAATATGCAAATTCAGTTGCCAAAAATCTAAAGTGAACTACCAAAATAAAAGCCTGGGAATCTCTAAACAACTCCTACACTGGAAAAACGATCTAGAAATAAGTAAAAATTTCTCAAATTAAGTGAATTTACCCATAATTTGAGTAGCTAAATCAGATGATTTGCCAATTGAATAAGTATTTTTACTCTTAGAATTAGGTATTTAGATAAAATGCACTTGAAATAAGACAATGTAATTGTGTTTTCTTATTTTAAATGTACATTTTCTTGTTCCATTGGCAAAATATGTGTTTTACCTTCTAAATTCAAGAACAAATGCAACTATTTTAAGAAATAATGACTTAAGTTAGTTTATGAAAATCACGTAATTCATTCCAAAATGTAAGATCCACAATGTTTTCTGGTTTTATTTGAACGTATACATTTGTTTTATGAAATGGGCAAATGTTTAATGTTATGTTAACCTGCGCCACAGAGCTAAAGCCACGCACATGGGGCTTCACTATGTTGCCATAGCAACAAATGCTTCCCTTTCTGCTGCGCTGGAGGGAAGAAGCCATCACATTCTTGCTAAATAAATGAATAAATAACCATAAATATTGTTCATGATTTCTGACTGCTTGACTTTACATAGGACTACATTATAATTACTCAGATAGTATTATTGATTATATTGGTTATCAAATAATGAATCACTGTTAACTATAAAACAGGCTGCTTTTGCTCCCACTGATTCTTGTCTTCCCAACATAAACACCATGAGGTGTTTACCTACCAGTGACATTGAGTGTGGCCTCATGGCTGTAGCGAGTGTTGGCAATGTTGGAGGCAACGCAGCGAAAAATCCCAGAGTCTGTCCTCCTCACACCTGTTATTTGCAGGATTCCCATTGGAAGAAGAGTGTACCTGCACAAGGAACCAGAAAACAAAATCCACATCAGACCTGAACGTTACAACACATTCACTTCAGGAAGGTTGATTTAAAAGAACAACCCAAACATTTTTAGAACGCCGGATGAAAATATACCTGATATTAAAATGAAAGTCCAGTATTTACCATTTCCTTCCTTTTTTACCGTTAAAGCACATATAAAAGTAGCAGGATAATCTTTTTTTTTTTTAGTAATTAGTCTGTTTATTGAACCTCGGTTTATTGTATTATCACTTTCCTGTAGGAGATTTAATGTTACAGCGTATGTAGAGGTGGATGAATGTACCTGCTGTCAGACGTGTTCAGAGGTCGTCTGTCCTTTTCCCAGGTTATGGTGGCCTCAGGAACGCCATTTATTTGACACTGGAAACGAGCAACTCCTCCTTCATCCACAAACATGGATACTGGATGGGTGTGGAACTTTGGTAGAGCTTAAAAAATGACAACATTAATTAGCGAGTTCATGATTCTCAATCAGTGGTAAATGAATGTCTATGGCAAACAGACTGATTTCCTTGCAAGAATATTTATGCTTATTCATTTGAGGACTCAGATCTCTGTATCTTAACTTTTTAATAAAAACTCTTGGACAAGAAAACAAATTTCTGGCTACATTTTATGTCCGACTGTCATTTCCTCAGACTTCACAGACTGTATGTCTGCAGAGGCACCTTCTCACCCACAGTCAGACCCTCTAATAACATGGCGGCAACAATCAATAGAACAGGAGTCTCCAAGGCGCCTCTCTGAGAAACTCATTTCTTCTTCTTAAAGACCATGAAATCAAACTTTTGCTAAATCTAGAACAGGTAGAAACGTTTAAATAAATCCTGACACCTCCTGGAGATCTTCATCTTAAACAGAAAACTAACAAGTACAAAGTTTAGTACAACGTTTAGGACAAATGACTGCATGAAAAACACGTTACAAATCTCTGGTCTTGAACAAAATGTTACACTTTAATTAAAGAAACCACATCGTCCTACTTGATTATGTTGCTTAGTCCTTTTTATATGATGGATACACAAAAAAAAGCTGGATTTAGGAGTCAGGAGGAGTATTACTCTGTTTTGCATTTAAATTGATAAATTTAGGCCCTGGCATTGGTATGTGAGCAAATGCTTTACCAATTCTAGATGCCCCGATTCTGTCCTGTTTCGAATCAGCAATCAACCTAACAAAGGTATTTTTGACTGAAGGAGTACCCAGAGATAAACCATGCATTAACAATGAGAACATGAAAACTCCATGTAGAAAGACGACATGCTAGTATTTGTACTCAGGACCTTCTTGTTGCAAGGTGACAACTCTACAAACTGCTCCTCCATGCAGCCCTTTATTCAAATTGATGTAATCATGTTGGAAAACAACTGTAGAGACTGTAACAGTGCTGCCCTGCATTCAATCTACTGATGTAGGATGATGCTGTATCACCATATGCACCTAATTTAAAGGGATGTTTCAGGTAACGTCAATAGATAATGGAAAACCAGTCAACAGTACAGAGCATTCAAAAGAACAAGACTAGAAACGGTTCTATGGGTGGTTCATCCATCATCCATCCATCCATCCATCCATCCATCCATCCATCCATCCATCCATCC
>NW_015150654.1:864620-865881 GCF_000732505.1 Cyprinodon variegatus
ATCTATCATCCATCCATCCATCCATCCATCCATCCATCCATCCATCCATCCATCATCCATCCATCCATCCATCCATCCATCCATCCATCCATCCATCCATCTCTGATGTTTTTGAATCTCACAATGATTGCATATTTAGGGAAAATAAAATTATTTAATTAGATAACATTCATTTCCTGACTTATATTTCTATTTTATTCCTATCTAACAAAGCTCCCATATCCCTGATAATAAAAAAAATAAAAAAAGTTTTTTGGTACACATTTTTATTTATAGTAGGGACAGACGGGTTAAAAAATGAACCAATAGAGAGGGCATCTCATGATGGTGTAAGAAAAATACATTTTTCCTGTTCATTAATATGAATTTTTTTTCTAATTGGGATTTAAACTTATTACTGCTAACTGTTTTCTCAGAAGCAGAGCAGGAGGGGATGAATGTAAACCTGTGCCAAAAATATGGGAGCTGATGTGAGAATGGTTTCCAATTGTCAGAGGAAGACAGAGAATGTTCATAAACTCCATGGAGAAAGATCCAAGGCCGGGATTTAAACCCAGAACCTTGTTGCTGCAAGGCACCAGCTCTAGCCACGGTTTCCCCTTGATTTATCATGGCTCATCAAAAAAACAGATTTAAAAAATCCTATACAAATTTGAATGGTGAAAAATGTTTCCCACTAAATGTAGCTGATTTCCCTGACTTTATTTTTCAACATATAAAACTGCAATGTTTCTTTTCTTCTCAATTTCCTGAGGGACATTTAAATACTCACACGCCAAGTTGACTTTGGCCTTGCGGCTCACCAGCATGCCGTAGCGATTCTGAGCAGCGCAGTCATACTCGCCCATGTCTGCATCACTCCCATCTCTGCGCTTCTGGAATCTCTGGATTAACAGCGTCCCATTTTCCAGAACTTGGACCCGAGGGCTGGAGGGTAAAGGTAACCCATTTTTACGCCACGTGATTGTAATCGGCTGTTCACCCTGCACCTGGCAATGCAGCATGAGAGGACGATCCCTTACAGCAATCACATCACTGGGCTCCAATATGAAAGACAATTCTGAGGCCAAACAGCAACCTGCAGTAAAAAGATAGAGAGGGAAAGGTTGGTATTAAGTCATGGAAGCTTTATCATTTCTAATATGAATACTCATACTATTTCTAATACTAGTAGTTCTTAGAATTTCTAAAAGTAGAATGGGAGGCAGATCTTTTAGTTATCAGGCTCCTCTCCTGTGGAACCAACTACCAGTTTTAGTCC
>NW_015150654.1:868331-870012 GCF_000732505.1 Cyprinodon variegatus
GGCCCGACCTGGCTGTACACAGCATGAACCACATTTCTAAATTACATCCTGATATCTTCTGTTCTGTCCTGAAGTACAATCAAACTTGATTGATCTCTACAATCTGCCCAGAGGACCACCTCACTATTTTTTTTTTTTCAGACAGCTATTCTCGTTTCTGAGAATGATTTCTGATCAAGTCTAAACTTAATCAGTAACACCAGATAAAACTGATTCTACAAGTTTTACACAATGCAAACCAAGGGTATCAAACTCAATTCACTAAGGGCCGTATCTTGCAACTTTAAGAGATGTCCCTTGTTTAACACTCCTGAATAAAATGGCTGAATTACCTCCTCAGATGCAGTTTAGTTCTCCAGACTCCTATTAATGACTGGATTATTTGACCCAGGTGGGTTCAAGGACACACGCATCTAAAAGTTGCAGCAACCGTCTAGCACTGAATTTTGACACCTCTGATGTAAAAGGACAGAGTTAAAGGTGGCTTTTCAGCCTCAAAGACATGGAGGTTTTCGCAAACGATGAATCATGACTTTCTGCAGCATTGGTTTTATATTCATCTTATCCCATCAGATGATACTTGTATGTGTATTTTATTATCTAATTCCAATTTCTGATCCATAGGATCAGAGGTTGGGTTTTGTTGGCCTCACTAAAATTTTGCCCAAAAAGATCAGAACTGATTAATTGAAAGCCAACATCTGCCTTCTTGTTCAAAGCAGCTTCCTACTCAACTGAGACGTGAGTGTTAAACCCCGCCTCCCTTTAGTGCCTTATAACCTTTGATTCCCCCATCCCTCAACCCATAGAATAAAGGTACGGTCTCCAACTGAGCAGATGGGCTGGGGGGTAGTTAACAGATATGGTAAAATGTTCTGTTTGGGAGGTTTCGTACCACTGGATGTTCAGTTGTGCTATAATGAGACTAAAGGTTTTGCTATCTGAATAAGTCATTTTTGATGAGGGCTGTCTAAACAGTTTAATTCTGAAGTATGGCCAATTTGAAGCTATGATTTCGTGGGTTAGAACTTTTTTCTGTTTTAGTTTTTTGCAATATATGATATAAATTGCTTAAACGGAAACATGTCTTCTTCAAATGCCTGATTGTCTTCATTACTGATCCAAAACAATTAAGACGAACCTTTTTCAATCTTTATTTATTTAACTATAAGCTCACATAACAGTGAAAACAGTCTAATGGACTATTAATGGATAGCTCACATCTATAAAAAAATAAACTTTAAACTTTACTGTAACTTTAAGTCCTGGTTTTATTATTCTTCCTTTTTTTCCCTTCATTTTGTTAATTCTGTTATTTGATTTACATATTTATATTCATATCTGGAAATGTTTTGTAAATGTTCTCTTGAATGGCACATCCTTGTTTTTACTTGTCACATCTGAGGAGAAGAAAGGTAGGTGTTCTTCAATGACCTAATTGTTAGTCTTGTTACTATCAAAGTTGTGTGTTGGTCACTACCAGCTATTCTCCTACTGCCATCTCACATCCAGGGACCCTACTGTGGTGGAGGCCTACATATGTTCGGCAGGAGAAAATTGGCACCAAGGCACTAGCATGATAGCCTCATGAGACCATCCTGATCTCGCGAGCTTTCAAGATTTCACTCGCTAATCAGTCTGGAGACTCTCCGTTTAAGAAAATTTGGAGCCGTTCACCAAA
>NW_015150654.1:872710-874637 GCF_000732505.1 Cyprinodon variegatus
TTCCTACTCTGAAAAAGACTAGAACATTTCATCCTAGTTTAGAAAGAAGTGCAGACGCTGTTGAGAAACAACATTTGAATTTGATCGGAAAAAATCTAGACAGAACATTAAGACCATAAAATTGAACCTTTACTTGGGTTTAAACTCGTGTATCTCAACAAACTTCCTCCAGATTGAGACGTTTGTCTAATTTCTGTGTCCTTGCAGGAAACATCAGCTACCACAAACCCTTTGTCTCCATGCATCCAAAGACTGGGTTAATCAATATTGGACCCAAAGCCTGACGGCGAGGGGTCGGACACAGTCATGGACAGCTGTAGGGGGATTACCCTATAAACACATATCCTTAATAAGGTCTCAGTGTGAGAGCAGACAGGGGGCAGTGTTATGGAGATGAGGGTGTCAAGGTCAAGTCACCGGGGTCTGAGGACTTTTAGGGTTACTATTGTGTCCATACCCTCCCCTCCAGGCTCACACGGCTCTGTTAACGCAACAAAAAAGCAAAGGTCAAAGGTCGGGATCAGTTTTTGTGGCCTCGGTTGAAGACGGATTATCTAAAACCTCACTTCTCCTCTAATAAGAATACGCCTGCATCTTAAATTCGGTCTGTTTATTTTCATCCACTGTATTTATACTCAAAACTCGGTTAAAAGGGAAGACATTTTCATAAGGATTTACCTATAATGCTAAATGTGTTTTAAAGCCTTTAAATCCCTCTGTGTGTTCTAAGGTTTAGGTGCCTCAGCTAGTGTTAAACCCACACAAGGTCCAAACCAAAGCCTGTATCGGACATGAACAAAAACCTACACACACATCATTTAAATTATGAATATTGAGAACCACGGATTTAAGCAGGTTGGACTGGAAAAAACATTTAATTTAGGATAATTAAAAAAGCAGACAGCAACTCTTATAATGATATTACATGTTTTCACACACACAAAAAAAAGCATTTCTAAAGATTTTGCAGAATCTTAATAGGTGATTTAGAAAGATTGATCTGATGATGGCTTTATATAGAAAATCTCAGTTTAACTGCATTCAATAGAACATCTACAAATTAACACTTGTTTAAATGTTTGATTCAACCAATAATTTCACATAGCCAGAATCATGTTCAGTATTCAGGCTAAATCAATCAAATTCAAATTTTACGTGGGACCTAGTAATAAAGACATAAAACACAGCAAACAATCAATGACAAAGAGCAAAAAAGTAAAACTGTACTTACTTAAAGCTGACAGACATGTGAGGAGGATAATGTTTTTCATTTTGGTCCTTGACCCTCCAGCCTCCTTGGCATTAAAAGCCTTTGAAACCACAAAAAGCCAAAAGTTGCAAAGTAATCCAACTGGAAAGCCAACTAATGATAAAACCAACTGTACATTCCCTTAATTTAAAGCTAGTTTTGTTTCCATTAAAGCATTACTGATGTTCTTTGGTTCAGCATGTAGCCCTCATAAGGCTGCTGACCATGTCCAAAGCTGCTCTGAGGAATGGATGAGGGAGACACCTAAGCCAGGCCAAAGCTCGTTACATATTCAGCCTCATTGTTTTCAGTGAATGGACGGAGGAGCTCACTGACCACTGGTAGGTCAGTACCCTATCAGCCAATCGCAGTGCTATGATCAAGGGGTGGTCGCTACATGGAAAGCCTGATATTCATTTAAAAAGGGGCGCCTAAAGACAGACACCTACCCAACCCCAGATCGTTTTGAGCCAGCTGGGGCCTGAGCAGGAAGCATCACTCAAAATCAAAGTCTTAGTCCTGGCAGCTTTATTTTATATATTTTGATTTCTAGAAATACTGATTTTTTTTAACACAAAACTAACAAAAAATTAACATTAGTTTCTGAAATATAAACCAATAATTTTAAAAGATTCAATTCAGTTCATTTCTATAGCGCCAATTCACAACACATGTCAT
>NW_015150654.1:875151-879786 GCF_000732505.1 Cyprinodon variegatus
GAAATAGGGGTCCCTGTGTCCTCCAGCAGTCTAAGCCTATAGCAGCAGAACTATAGAGAGGTTCTAGTTCGAAGCTCCAGACCTTGAGCATACCACTGGGAGGCAGAGCTGGAAATCCCTGCTGAAAGCTCTCTGCTGCAGCCAGCCTGTGAGGGATTTCCTGCTGCCGTTCGTAGCAGCTGGAAGTGAAAAGAAAGAGTTTTAACAGAATGCCAAGAGTTTGCGCAGCAGTAATCAAAGCAAAAGGTGGCCACTTTGAAGAACCTAGAATATAAGACATATATTTTGTTGTTTCACAGTTTTTTTTTGTCAAATATATAATTCCACATGTGTTAATTAATAGTTTTGATGCCTTTAGTGTAAATCTACAATTTTCATAGACGTGAAAATAAAGAGAAGTCTTTGAATGAGAAAATGTCCAAACTGTTGGTCTGTAGTGTACACATGGGCGTAGGTTTGCATAGGGACCATAGGGACATGTCCCTACCAAAATTTTGGACCGACCTACTTGTTCCTACCAATAATTGGATGTGAACAACATGATTATAATTTACTATACAGCAGTAGTTGTTGCAGCAGTGGCTTCTTTTCCTCTCTCAGCTCCTCTGCCTGGTAGCTGCAGCTGCCTCGTCTCTCCTGTCCCTTTAGACGTAGCAGCGCATCAACTGTGCTGCACTATTTAACTCTGATATTTCTGCCTTAAGTTCCATCTTCTCTCTCTCCGATTGCTTGTTTTCTAGTCTGTATATGTGCGCGTGCGTGTTTGGAGCACGAAAAAAAAAATAAAATTATGCTAGAATACGGCGGTTACCAAAATTAATATTAGGCTAGGAAACTAGTCCCAATTAAAAAACTAAATATTATTTACGCTAAAACAGGCGAAAGCTTCTGATTGCAGTTCCGTAAAGAAGCAGGAGAGAGTTTGGATTTGTGGAACTTGAGAAATGAAAGTAACCAACGTTAGGATTTCTTTCTAAAACTAAATATTCTGAGTCAGACAGGAGTTCAGAAAACTGCTGTTAAAATGAACAAAGACTGTAAACTATCAACATTTCTGATTCCCTTCACCAACATTTCTTTGCTATTACTGTTTTAATTTTGACGGCAGTTCAGGTATAAATGACAGCTTTTATTTCTTTTGTAGAACATAACAACACGAGAAGGATGCTAAAGATCTGCTACTTTTTGTTTTCCACATAAAAATTGTTCTATCTAGAAATGGGATTAAAGAAAAACAGAGGAACTCTATTTACATTGATTCTATTTTTCTAGATTTCCACACGGTCTATAAGTAAATTAGTACAAACATTAAAGTCTGCTAAATAATGCTGAAATCTGGCTGTTTATTTTGGATACTAATACATTACAGATAAGATAGTGTTATATTGTCTTTTATAATTGTTAAAAGTGATTTTATATTTGAATAAGGCTTATTCTTAGTGTTGTGTTTGTAGATGATGCCACTAAAAAAGAAAATAGACATAAGGAGCTATTTAAATAGTCAGACAGTAGTAATATAGGATGATGATAAAAGGTTTTGTTACATTTAAACCCTTAAATTTTAAAAACACACTTGTATAATAGAAACATTAAATGATTGTAGGAAACAGATATAATGATGCAGGGTAGCCTCAGGGTGAAGCAGCTGCCCTTCACTGCTTCATGATGGAAGAAACGTGTTTGGAATGCTATCATAAAATTAGGGCTGCAACAAATGATTATCTTGCAAATTGATTAATCGGTCGATTATTTTTTTTCGATGAATCAATTAATAATCAGATCAGCCAAATGTTCCTTAAAGAAGATTTTTTATTAAATGAAACCAGGTGAAACAGAAACGTTTCCTCTTGTGGAGTTCTGGATGGAGAATTTTGAAGGACAAAAACTTTTTTTGTTTGTCTTAAATGCAAAATGTTTACATATTTTTTACAGTCTTCGTATAATTCCTGCTCTAGGTGGGTTGCTCTGTTGACTAAAGACATGTTTTACAGTCTCAATACTCCAGTTAACGATTAATTGATTACTAAATTAGTTAACGATTATTTCAATAATCGATTAATATGATTAATTGTTTCAGCCGTCGATAAAATACATGAAATGGGCGACACAGAGTAACTACAGCCCAGATGCAGAACTTGTATGGTGAAGTTAATATCTTAAATGCTCAGTGTCAGTTCCTCGTATAGTTCCAGTGCACATTAAATACAATATTTATTTGCTGTCCCTTTAATGTATTATTTTGCAAGATACAGAGAGAGCATATTAGATAAAATAAATAAGAGCGGGCTTTACCTCTGTTTATCTCTACACAATTTTATATCTTCAAAAAAAAAAAAAAAAAACAAGAGGATAAATCCAAATATAACAGGCATATTTAGACTAAATTTGGTTAAATAGGCGCAGGTAAGTTTAAATGCAAACATTTTCAAAGTGGAAAAAAGTCCTTATTCCACATTCATCAGAGCCAATGATGCTTTAAGCACTGATAAACAGCATCTAGTGCGTGCAGGGATTATAAGATTTGTATTAACGTAGCAAGAAATGCTGCTCTTCTCTTTAAACAAAATAAGCCCTGATGCTCACATTAACCATAAAAAAGGATCGTGCATATTTTTTGTAAAGGACCAATGACATCAGTCCAATGAACCAAAGTTGAAATCAAACCTACGCCTTTGACTGTACGTATATAAAATGCTATAATACTATAGAAATAGTTCATCCTAAAAAATGTATGACAATACAACATTTAAAATTTAGTTTCACTAAATATCTCTTCTCAAGCATAGTTTAGTAAGTTATTGGGAACGGACACTTTACTGCACTTAATGTAGCGTTTGAAAGCCTTACTTTGAAATTCTTTAAAAATTGTGGCTGCATGCACATATAGGCCACATTACTGCTTACCTTTTTTTGTTGTTTTTTTTAATTACATTTAGTTTTTTATATATCGCATTTTGGCAGATGTAAATGCGAGAACATGAAATAAACATAACCGGGAAAACTGTTCAATAAAGGTATTTCAAAAAAAGGGAAAATGATCAACCAGGAAGCTGCTAGGCAGTTTAGCCGATTGGACTGGAGGCAGTAGTGGGCGGAACACTGTATTTTGATTGGTTGAGGTCTCCTATTGCTGTTACCTGATTGGTTGACACGTTTTGCTACTGATTCCTGATTGGTTGAGGGCGTATTTCTCTGTGTTTAGATGTTTCTACAGTTTAGCGATAACCCTCACTGAAAGAAATCTCCTGCCGTATGCGCATTTTCAACAGTCAAATAAGCAAGTATTGCAGTCTGTTTGTTGCTGTTTGTTATTAAAGTAGTAATTACTATTTATTTATAAGCAGAGGTGTTTGCGTCTTTTCTATTTAGCCGCTTAGACGTAAACAACCGATAGGTGACGGGTCATCAGCAGCTAGCTAAACAGCTAACAGCTAACATCCTTCCGAAACATTCCGCAGCAGAACTCAGCTAACGGTGACTAAACGCGTTACACGGTGATCGGTGTAACGCGTTACACCTTTAATTCATGACGTTTGTTCCAATTTCTGTATTAGCGGATGTTTGTTATTGCTACATGTAATAGCAGGATACTGAATGTTTGTCAGAATTAAACACTTTTAACTTTAAACTTTGAGACTGACAGCATGAGAACAGGAGTAGATAAGTAATCTACCGAGGCTTAATCCTGGATATGTCATACTAGCTGGTTTGTAGCGCCTTGTGTTACCTCCACATTCTTTTGATTGTTTTTATTATTGTTATTTTTGCAGGTTTATCTTCCATTTGAGGAAACTATCTGTCTGGAAAGATGTCTTACGGGAAAGCAGAGTTCCGCCCTGTCCTCAGAGACTTCAACTCTCTCATTCAGACATGCAGCTCAAACATCCAGAAGATCACACAGAACAGTAAGAGGGTTTTATTTTTTCTCTCCTTGCTGTAATGACAAACAAAGCTGTGTTTTTACTCATGTGCTCAGTAACTAATCATGAGACAATGTTCTCTGAGAGCTTCCCTGTGCTTTCTGTTATGCAGAAAATAAGATCTTTTAACATCAAAACTTTTTGGGTGTTTTCTGCTTCGGTGCATTTAACTTTTTATAACTGAAGCAGAAAAGATAAACTTGAGTTTAGAGTTTTCTGGGTTATTTTATAAGAGAAAGGCTCTCAGCAAACCAAATTCAGAGCTGGCCTGATCAACTGAGCTCAGTGTGTCATAAGACACACAGTAGGACCCCTAATCTAATGGGACTTCCCTCTCACACCAGTTTTTTTCCCCCTTCTTGGAAAAATATATCTGTAAAGATTATTGTTGAAGCTTGGCTCAGTTGTTTGATAACCTAAAAAAAAAAAAAAAAAAAAAAAATTTTTTAACTGTTCTCAACCTTTTGTTTAGGGCTGAAAGTTTAAAATGAACTGACTAATTACATTCTATTCAAAGAGGACTAACATTGAACTACAGATTAGCAGCATGCTAAGTTTTCTCTTTCATTTATTGTGGGATTGTTGTTGGAACCAACGGTACTCAGAATCAGATTCTGTTACACATCGCCTAAACTATGTTTCCAGTAGAGTTGGTGTTTATCTGAGGTAGATAAATGGAGAACTCCACCTCTGTACGGAAGAGGATTAGGGCCAC
>NW_015150654.1:880181-884822 GCF_000732505.1 Cyprinodon variegatus
TCTCAGAATTCTGACAAATAACAAACATGTTAGCATCAAGCCGTATCAATGTCTGTTTTAGAGACTAGCTTTCTTGTTTTAATGACCTTCTGCTCCTCCATTAATGAGGGGACCCCTCGGGCACGTAAAAAGTTGCCTAATTCCATAATTTTCCACCCATGTGTTCCTGTTCCTCCCTACCAACTCACATCTTTGTCAGTGAAGCTGAGTGCTCCACATCTCTTCCTTCATGGTGCCCATCTACATTAAGATCCTAAATTCTGAGAAAAGTCAGAATTCTGAGAAAAAAGAATCCCAATACTAAACTGAAATAAAATTTTAAAATCAGCTCACTTTTTTTTTTTTTTTTTCAGTAGCCCTAATCCTCTTCCGTACGGTCTTTGTGTATATCATTGAAGTTTTCCCAGGGTTTCCGTGGGTCATTAAAAATCATTAAAAGTCATTAAATTGTTATTTTTTAAATCAAGGCCTTAGTTGGCATTAAAATTCATTAAATGTGTTTATTGTGGCATTTAAAATGCTTTCTAAAAAAAAAAAAATGTACAAAAACAATTTCGTCAGACATTTTATATCACGATATATTTGCGTGGAACTGCTTCCGGTTCATCGCAAAGACGTATGTTCAGAAAAGAAGCTTGAGTCGGAGAAAAAAGTAGAGAATGGGGAAGAATGCCAGTTTCAACAAAAGTGGTTGGAAAACGAGGAATTCAGGGCTGCAGCCTGTCTACTGGTTGGTGGCATTAAAATAATTTCTAAGAGCATTAAAAAGCATTAAATTAGAGTTATTCATTCCTGTATAAACCCTGTTCTCTTACTTCTCTGCTCTAGCAGTGCTGGGTTCCCGGGGGGGGGGGGGGGGTTCCCAATCATAGTCTCTTTTTATTGGGTAGAACAGGTTGGGACGTCTGCCTCTCTTTGTATCTACCTTCTGCACAAACACATTCACCTAACTACAGTACAGCCTCTGGGTAGGGTTCCCAACATGTAGTGTTTCAAGAGACTTGGACAAAGTGGCGGCATCGTGTGTAGCCAGCTTAGTGTCCAGAGATGTGTCCAGTTGGGCTCTAATGGGAATATCCTGCTCTTTGCCTCCCTGGGCTTTTAAAGAGGTGGCAGTGTGCCCTTCTTACCTTAATGACTAAAGCCAGAACACACTGAATCCGATTCGGTATCCGATCTGACAGTAAATCGTGTCCTAGAGGTCGTGGCATTTGGCGCTCATTGAAAGTCAATGGGGATGATCACACTCGACACGATTTTCCACAAAGGCAGCGTAGCTCTGGCTGAGATAGAGCCCAGGTCTGTGTTAGTTTTACTTTGCCGCAATTCAGCAGCAATTTCATGGGTCTGACAGGAAAAGAGACGCGATTACAAAGTGAAACACATCCGCTTTGGAGGAAAATACAAAATATATCTGTTAATCTCACGGGGAAAGAGTCAGTTTGGAGTCACACATCGCGTTTATAGTAAGCAGGACAGACTGGAGCAAAAACAATGAATGAAAAATATAAATAGCAAACTTTAACCATGAAAGCAGGACAGAAAAAGGATAAAAAGGCTCCTCTTTGAGCCTCACAAAAAAACAAAATAAGGACGGGCAGGAAGAGCAGGTCAGCGTAGCGTATTTCTCTCACCTCTTTATGGAAAAAAAAGAGAGAAAAACTAAATCTCTCTCTGAGAATCACCTCTCTGCCTCAGTCACCATAGAAACCGTCCCACAGCGTTAATCGCTGCGTTTTTCTTCTCTATAGACGTAGATATCATTATGTTTTTAATAGATGAACATCCTCTATCTGTTCTGGTTCTAGATGCTGCACAGACTCGTTAAGTGGAGCTTTGCTTTATAGAATCCGTTGGTGGTTTATTTTTTTTATTTTAAATTTTTCCTAATCTGTTCCAGTCAAATGTGGGAAATTTGTGTATAGTGCAGAGACAGAGGTGAAAAGAATCTGCATAGATCTGCTCACCCTGTCTAGTCAGAGCCTTTCTACACGCAGTCAATGTGACTTGGGAAAAAAGTCGTGCAAGGTGTGTTCAGGGCTAAAGATCTGTTGTATTATGGGCTCACATACATAGGTCTGACTCTATTCTTTTAAACTAGCATACTCTGGCATCTATAGGCATGAGAGGGGGGAAGACTACCTGCAAATTTTGAATCCAGTAAGACTCAAATATGTAAAAGTCACCATCCAGGAAAAATACTTGGTAAAATGGCTGCTGAGACTGAGAAAATGTTGGCTTATTACATCTGATAAAAATTTTTTAATAAGTCAGTTATATGCAAACTCTGCTTATTCAAACTAATAAAAATGAAGTTAAAGTGCCATTCAAAAACACAAAACAAAAAAAATTACACTTGTAACATAGTATCTCAATATAAACTTAGAAACCAACCTTAGCAGCAAAGATAAAACCTTCAGCTGTAGATCTACCATTTACTGTATTTTCAGCTGATCTCCAAATTGCTCACATTAGTTGGATATAAATAAACAGAACATTTACTTAAATAAGAGTAGAGTATGTTTATAGAATATTACTTAAGTTAATGTAAAACTTATGGTAAAGCATAATTACTCCATCTAACATTTTCTATAATGTACTGAAATAAATGTAACTAATTACTACCATCCTGTTAAACACTGAGAAGTTCTGCCTTTATTCACTAAGCTTGGCCATGTGTTTCTCTTATAGCCGCTCAGATCAAGACCATGGTGAACCAGTTGGGGACCAGGCAGGACACCACTGAACTTCAAGATCGGCTGTACGTACCCCCTTTCTTCAGTAACTGTCCTCTTTTCACCTTAATCTGTCCAAAAAACAGTGACGCTTCACTGTCTTTTGCCCCATTTACACCCCCCCCTTCTGAAACAGGTTAGTCCAGAGTTCAGACCAATGCTTGGATCAGTTAACTGAGCTTGGTTCTTACTAGGGGTGTAAATCACATCCATCATGGCGATTCGATTCAGTATCGATTTCCTGACCCAACGTTTCGATTATTTTCCATACTTAAGAATACACTTCGATTCGATTAATTGGTTCTTTTTTTTCACACCTTACAGACTAGACAATGTTTCAAAATGGAAATAAATCAATGAAAGCTGTAATATCGTTATGCATTTTTTTGAGAAACAACAGCAAAAAACAGAAGTAGAAAAAAATACTGCAGAAAATCATTGCAATGAGTTCAATGCAATACCTCGGCTCCAGACGTCCCGTCCCCTCCACAGACGCTCCGCTGCTCCTCTCCCAGATTGTAGCTGACCGCTAACAGTGCCGCAGACAGGAGGCCGGCTTGTTTTGTTTTTATGACCGAAATTGCGGAAAAAAACTTTTGAAGTATGACCCGCTAGAAGAGCGAGGTGCGCGAGAACGCTGGGACCCTTTTTCCACCTGGATCTCCGCTATTTTTGGCCGTCATGTCCCTCCGTCGTCGGATTAAACTCGCCCCCACTTCCTCGCCGCCTCGGCCGTATCTAGACCCACAGCGTGTAGCTCAGACCACGCTTCAATATTGAGCAGAATTTAAAAATGTCTGCATCAAGCTCACTGCAACACACTGCTGTAAGAGGATAACCAGGAAGCGAGATAGGAGGGCAAAATAGGTTTAGCGCCACCGCAGCACGGGAGGGAGAATTACGCCCAGGAGCAAATGGATAAAAATAAACCGGAGGAAACAAAAAAACATGAATCAATACCCCTGTGGACGTATCGATGCATCGGATCGTCGGCTGTTGGATCGATGCATCGATACAAAACGATTATTATTTACATCCCTAGTTCTTACTACCATTCACACATTACGCTAGCACGGTTCCTCGCCTCCTATCAGCGGTCCACGATACTACAGCTCTCAAGGCGGGAATTAAACAAAAATGGTGGCGCATATAACAGTCAGGAACTTATGTTTGTTTATAATGGTTATATTTCGTTGCTTGCGGAATGTCAGGCAAAGAAGGCATCCTTCTCGGTCTCGACCTTATCCCAGTCTTTAAAGTGCAGTCCAAGCAGAAATGGACGGGTAAAGTCTCTTTAATATGCTTTCCCTTCAATTAGACCATCGCTGACCAGCTTTTAGCCAGCTTCCATTCATTGTGATGGGCATTCAAAAAATGCACCTTATTTTGCATGAAGTCTTAAACTATGTGAAGCTGCTACCTCATATGTTTAATGAAGCTCTTCCTGTTTCCACAGGCAGCAGATACAGCACTACACCAATCAGCTTGCTAAAGAAACCAACAAGCACCTGAAAGAGTTGGGCTCCGTCCCTCTGCCATCATCACCCTCAGAACAAGTAGGTGCCAGGTTGCATTTACCCATACATCAAGCGCTTCTTTAACTCTGATTTCAACTTTTCTTTTTTTAAAGTAGGATAACGAGGGACATGTTGCATGAGATGTGGACGGTTTGTGTTTATTTCAGCTGTTAATGCTTCATGTTAATGACATCCAATTGTTCCCAGAAAGACCAGATAATGATGCAGAAGTCAGAGCTTCAAAAACAGAACTAAACCAACATTTCTGTATTAACTCTATGATTCCTGCTTCGAGAAGCAGATGTGTTTCTCAGTTTGAATTAAAATTTTAAACTATTGTACACACTTTGTAAAATTATGCAAATCAAGTCATAAAATGAAGTCTACGA
>NW_015150654.1:886452-887467 GCF_000732505.1 Cyprinodon variegatus
AGGTTAAAAACTTCACAAGACAGATATTTCAGAGTCACGGTATGTTTATACAAGATAATACTATTAATATAATGTGACTTTTCTAGAGAATCATTATACATAGTTATTTTATTCAGGGTTTCCACAGTCTGACATCATTTCAGATTTCAGAATTCCCTGACTTTTAAGGAAGTGACAGGATTAGTTTTCCCTGACAAAATAAATGCAGCAACAAGACAATAAGAACATAACAGGTCACCAATCTAACATGTTTAGCTCTATAACATTTAAATGCACCTCTCCAATGTCTAAGAGAAAAAAATTTAATGAACAGAAGACTGCCATATGATAGCACTTTCTAGCTTGTTTGTCGTTTTGGTAACTACATCAAAATCACCGCTAAGTGGACAAAAATCACCCGTCTTTTTCAAATCATGCGAGAATGTGTACAAAACAACAAAAATGGCGCCAGCAACGCTTCTGGGTTGTTTTCATCGAATGTTGGTGATTTTAAAGTAATTTTGAGTAATATATTTTTTTTTTTTTTGCGAAATTTGTACTCTCCCAACAATAAAAACGACTTGCCCCGGGAGATCGGGCAATGGTTAACATCCAGCCCTGGAATAGAATAGAAAATCCCTTTATTGTTCCACTACCAGGAAATGGGGGCGTTAAAGCAGCAAAAAAATATATTTAGCAAAACGGGTCACACAAATGTGGACCTTAAAAACTGTATAAAAATAACAGAATGACACAGTAGAAAAATATAAACGAATAAAATACTGTAGTGTACAGCGTTTTTACAATTTAACTACTGTGCATCTGGAGAATAAATATTCAATATACAGCTGTGGGCATTTTGAAAGTAGTGAATATGTAAAAATAGCAGCAACAACAGAGAGATAATGATGCAAAAGCTATAGCAGCATGTTATTTAACTCAGCGGTCCCCAACCTTTTTTGCACCACGGACCGCTATATGTCAGGCAATATTTTCACGGACTGGCCGAAGGCGTCCGTGAAAATACGGACGTATC
>NW_015150654.1:888170-891551 GCF_000732505.1 Cyprinodon variegatus
CAGGCCAATATTAGAGAATTTACGGTATTTTGACTCCTGGATGGTTTATATGTTCATCTTTTCTTGCATTCTGACCTTATGTAGTTTGAGCATCTTAGTAACAATGTTTCTTCCATCGTTCTCAGGAAGTCTCTGTGTACTTAGAAGAATAAACCTTTGTCCTGTTCAGGAAGTATAATGATCATATTTTAAATGCTGAAAATAACATTTTGCAAGAATTTAAATAAACATATCTCATTGAGGCTCATGATTAATAACTGCTTCCACATGTATTTTCAATCCAAAATGAAAGTTCTTTTTCTGTTTGTATTTATCTGATTAGCTTAAATCCCCTGGAACAGATAAAAATGTAATATTTTGTTGATCCTTTGTTGTCCAGAGGCAGCAGAAAATCCAGAGGGATCGGCTCATGAATGACTTCTCTGCAGCTCTCAATAACTTCCAAGCTGTCCAGCGGCGCGCGGCAGAGAAGGAGAGGGAATCGATAGCGAGAGCGAGGGCTGGTTCACGCCTATCAGTAAGTGAGACACAGAAGTAGTTAAACACTTTTCACAGCGCTGCAAGAACAATCTACACCCTATTAAAATCACTTATCATTAATTTGCATATCATAACCAGTGGTGGAACAAAGTACATTTACTTCATTGCTGTACTGGACTGTGCTGTCTTCCTTTTTTGGCTCAGCTTAGCTTTTTAATCCACTGTTGCTGTTTTTCTTTCTTGAAATGCAGTTTCATCATAGCAGATAGCAGCTCTTTAATTAAACCTGGACTCCATTGTTTTACAGATTTAATTCCACAGATGTGAGAAACTCAGAGCAGATATTATTTGTAGTTTATAAATGATATCAAAGCTTTAGTTGTGGCCATGTGACCAAGTTGTTCAGAAGGATGAATTCTCAAAGTCGTGGTTTATTTGTGGTAAAAGCTTTTACAGTGAAAGTTTGAGGAAAATCAAGACTCGCCTGTTTTCTCTTTGGTCTGTTTTTGAATAATAAATGAAGACCAAAATAGATGTCCTTATATTTTTGTGTTTGCATTTCTATGCTGAAGTTCTTTCCAGGTGGTGTAGAATCTATAACAGGCAGTTCTACGCATCAATACATCAGGTGGTATCTGAAAGTTACAGGTTCTTTAAAATTACTCTGAAAATTAGAAAGAAATGTACTGATATTAGAAATTTGATTTATATTTTTGAATACTTTCAAAATTGAGTACTTTAATACTTTATCTTGAGTAGATGTTTGACCAAGTAACTTTTACTTGTAGTTGAGTAAGATTTGACTACGATTATCAATACTTTTAACAATCCTTTAAATACTTCGTCCACCACTGATAGTAACATGCATCCAACATATAGTCCCAGCATCAAAGACTTTAAAGGAAAAGTCTGATCAGCAAGAAATCATCAATGGATCGTTATCTATCCCTAAAATCAGTAATCAGTAAAAAAACAACTAAAAACAATAATTTTCGTTCCAATCACTGAATCTGGGAGCGGCCATTTTTGCCCAAATATAGTAACCCCTCCCTCCTGCCATCTTCCAGCAGTGACGTCACGGTGCGGTAAGCCTAGCNAGGCACAGATGCACCGACTGATGGAATTGAGAGAGAATATCGCAATTTTTAATATTTTTCAAAATAAAACATCTCTCAGACTCTGATCGTCGATAAATTATATATATATGTACTTTTTTCTGTGCAGCCCGGTACCAAATGACGACCCGGTGGTTGGGGACCACTGCTTTAACTCACTGAGACAGAAACTGTGCAAAAATCAGCATGAATGTATATTTATTTATGGTAATAGCTTTTACAGTGAAAGTTATTATAGTTAGGGTCCTTTAGTTTCCCGCCACCTGCTCTGAGTCCAGAGGGCATCCAATCACAGAGCTGGTCTTCCTGATCAGCTGATCCAGCTGCTTCCTCTCAGCTACAGATGAGCCACTGCTTCTCCATTCCAACAGACAGCTCCATAGACGATGGCTGATGCCACAACAGAGTCATAGAA
This sequence comes from Cyprinodon variegatus, assembly GCF_000732505.1. Lineage (NCBI taxonomy): Eukaryota > Metazoa > Chordata > Actinopteri > Cyprinodontiformes > Cyprinodontidae > Cyprinodon > Cyprinodon variegatus. Next base: position 890,181 of record NW_015150654.1, read on the forward strand.
GGTGTTTAGGAGCGCTCCAGAAGACCTCAGTCTCCTCAGCAGGAAGAATCTGCTCTGATCCTTCTTATTCAGAGCCTCAGTGTTGTGAGTCCAGTTTGTTTTTCAGCTGAACACGCAGGTACCAATAAGAGTCCACTATCTCAGTGTCTGTTCCCTGGATGTTCACCGTGTCAGTGAGGAGGATCTGCTTCTATGGAAGTCCACCACTAGCTCCTTGGTTTCCCTGCATTAACCAGGAGGTGGTTCTGCTGACAGTCCTCTGTCTGTCCACGTCCCCACCTGTGAGGAGGCCAACTATGGCAGAATCCTCAGAGAACGTCTGGAAGTGGCAGCGTGGGGAGTTGAAGGACTTGATTTGTCACTGCTGTCGTTTTGTTTCCAGCAGGAAAAAGAGAGCAGAAAGATCCTCCATTTTAACGCATCAAATAATTTATGCTTTAGCTTTTTCAGATTGTTATCATCTCTAGAGAAAAGTCTTATTGTTTTATGCATTTATGAACTGGAAAATGTGATACATCTACTAAAAAATGTCAGCTGTTAGATATAAATAAAGAAAATCGACTTATTTCGGCTCCTGGATGGTTTATATATTCATCTTTTCTTGCATTCTGACCTTATGTAGTTTGAGCATCTTAGTAACAATGTTTCTTCCATCGTTCTCAGGAAGTCTCTGTGTACTTAGAAGAATAAACCTTTGTCCTGTTCAGGAAGTATAATGATCATATTTTAAATGCTGAAAATAACATTTTGCAAGAATTTAAATAAACATATCTCATTGAGGCTCATGATTAATAACTGCTTCCACATGTATTTTCAATCCAAAATGAAAGTTCTTTTTCTGTTTGTATTTATCTGATTAGCTTAAATCCCCTGGAACAGATAAAAATGTAATATTTTGTTGATCCTTTGTTGTCCAGAGGCAGCAGAAAATCCAGAGGGATCGGCTCATGAATGACTTCTCTGCAGCTCTCAATAACTTCCAAGCTGTCCAGCGGCGCGCGGCAGAGAAGGAGAGGGAATCGATAGCGAGAGCGAGGGCTGGTTCACGCCTATCAGTAAGTGAGACACAGAAGTAGTTAAACACTTTTCACAGCGCTGCAAGAACAATCTACACCCTATTAAAATCACTTATCATTAATTTGCATATCATAACCAGTGGTGGAACAAAGTACATTTACTTCATTGCTGTACTGGACTGTGCTGTCTTCCTTTTTTGGCTCAGCTTAGCTTTTTAATCCACTGTTGCTGTTTTTCTTTCTTGAAATGCAGTTTCATCATAGCAGATAGCAGCTCTTTAATTAAACCAGGACTCCATTGTTTTACAGATTTAATTCCACAGATGCAGAGATGGCAAAAGTACTCACTTTCCGT
>NW_015150654.1:893626-896183 GCF_000732505.1 Cyprinodon variegatus
TGGTTCTGAAAGGTTACCACAATGACTTATCCTTGATGATTCTGGAGATCTGGGTCCCCTTGGGCAAACAGGGCTCCAGAAGTCCCCCAGCTGATATTCACCACAGCTGCGTGTTCTCCTCTCGTCATCCTGCCAAAATCAAATACGGACGCTGGTTCCCAATTACCATGATCATGCATATGGCACAACATTAACTTAAAATGCCGAAATCTGCCGGCAAAGCATGTTCACCTTTTATATCCTGGTGTCTGCAGTTAGGATTAAGTGAAAAAAAAAAAAAAACGCCTTCCAGCCAGTCGCCTCTGCCGCAGCAAACCACGAGGAGGCGACTGGGTCAGAAGCTTTCTGTTGAATGGGATTTCTAGTGACAGCGCACCACCGGTGTACGGTGGTCTGAGCGGCTCTGACAGAAATAACATTTGAAGGCAGGATGGTAATCTGGATGAACTGACTGCACTGATGATACTTTTAGGTGGATTTTCTCACTTTAGAATAGATTCAAACTACTTTTTACCCGCTGATCACAGCTAATATAGCTGCCATTGTTCCAGGCAGAGAAAGGATAGAGTATCTCCTCCCAACGCGCATCAGACCCACTTTTTCCACCACACAGCTAGAGCAGCAGCCTGGATTTTTGTTGACTACAGTGCAGCAAGTCTCCAGATATCAGCTTAAAAACTTTATAAAAGACTACAACCTTAGTGTGAATGGAACCTCAGAGCTTTTATACACATTATCTAATGCATAGACTACACTATATCTTCAAGTGGTTTCGGCTAAAATCTTTCACTTTTCTATAGATTGAAATTAAACCGATGTTCTGTCTCGAATATTTCATTATCGTTACCTCTGACGGCCTGGTGGGAAAATAATTCGCTCTTCAATTCCTCCAAGCAGACAGATAAAAGGGCTCCTAACTTAACAGATTTTATGGAAAGGATTTCATACAATTTAATATTTTAAAAGAATCCATATGGTATCGTAAAACTGAATTATTGAACTTTGACCAACTAAAATCAATTATGCAGTCCACATTTAGGATTAAACTAATTAAACAAATCTCCTCCAAAACAGCTAACTTCTTTAAACTTCAAAAGACAAACTTACTGTCTAAAACCTACAGGTTTTTACTATTTTACCAGAAACAAAGCTTTGGTTGGTCTACTAATAATTTATTAGCTATTTAAGGTATATTTTGCACTCATTGAAGATTTTTACATGGTAATGCTCCTACAGAGCGTATGTTCAATGATTAGAAGTCATTATTATTCCAGGTGTTCATTATTCTATGCTGTATTTGTTTATTAAAGCCAAGAGGACCTCGGTCCAATTACCACCCAGACTGAAGAAGTGGGCATTACAGAGGAGGACCTGGAGCTTATTAAGGAGAGAGAAACCAACATTAGACAGCTTGAGGTGAGTTCTTCATTTCTTAGGTTGGAATGTGATGGAAAACCTGCAGATGACTTAATAACTCTTTATAGGGCAAGTTAACCTTTTTTGGTCTTGGATAATATGTCACCTACTGTAAATTAAGTTGTGGAAAAATAAAAAAAGGTAAAAAGCTATTTGAACAGTTAAAAGGTAATGTTCAGAAGTTGAAAATTAAAAAAGTAAGTGCCTGTATCAGCGTTATTGATCGAAGTTTCATTTATATCTAAATAAATATGTTTTTCCTGAATGTCTTATGGAATAACTTTTTAAAATTAATTTCTTTACATATTAGAGCAAATTACTTATTATTACATTGAGTTTTATTTTTGCCATCAATATATTTTTAATGTTACAAAAGTAAAAAGGTCTCGCCAAATAATTCACAGCTAAAATGTTTGATTCTCAAAGTATTTCACAGAAAACCCTATAAAGCAAACACTATAATAAATAATTTTATGAAATAAGTGTCAGCTAAAAATAATTAGAATGAGGACTGCTAACATATGAGACTCATTGCTTTGCTGTTTTTTTTTAGTCTGACATCATGGATGTAAACCAGATCTTTAAGGACTTGGCAGTAATGATTCACGACCAGGGAGAGATGATTGGTGAGTACCGCTGGCAGACACTCAACTCACAACAATGCGAGAACAGACTCGTGTCCTCACAAGTATGTTCTTGAGAAGAACACAGGAAAGTGTGGACTTGGGGAAACGGGAGCACGGAGCATAAATACGGGTCAATTGGATCAGAAGCGTACTGATGACATCACCGCATGCCCGGCTCGTCTGGAGCTGCATTTCACCTCCCGTTATTGATAGTCTATAGATAATAATAAATTCCTACTTTTTTCATTTATTGGGTGAATAATAATGAACACAGTCCGATAAACACAAATCAATTTTTGCCAAATAAAACAAAAAACATCCCCATCAGAGCTAGCTGTACTTCACACACGGCTATGCAGAGAGAGGGCTGCAGCAGACGGGCTAACATTAGCCCAGGCTAATGCAGACGGGCTAACATTAGCCCAGGCTAATGCAGCAGAGGGCTGTCTGCATTAGCCTGGGCTAACATTAGCCCAGGCTAATGCAGACGGGCTACCTTTGGCCATGATGTGTAT
>NW_015150654.1:896459-899773 GCF_000732505.1 Cyprinodon variegatus
TACTTATCCATTCGCGACATGATATATATGATATACGATAATATGCCACCCAAGATGGCGGACCGGAAGCTGGCCAGTGACGTCACTGAAAACCCCCTATTGGAACAGAAGCGTACTGATGACATCACCGCATGCCCGGCTCGTCTGGAGCTGCATTTCACCTCCTGTTATTGATAGTCTATAGATAATAATAAATTCTTACTTTTTTCATTTATTGGGGGAATAATAATGAGCACAGTCAGATAAACACAACTACATTTTTGCCAAATAAAACAAAAAAAAATCCCCATCAGAGCCAGCTGTACTTCACACACGGCTATGCAGAGAGAGGGCTGTCTGCATTAGCCTAGGCTAGCATTAGCCTGGGCTAACATTAGCCCAGGCTAATGCAGCAGAGGGCTGTCTGCATTAGCCCAGGCTAACATTAGCCCAGGCTAATGCAGACGGGCTACCTTTGGCCATGATGTGTATACCCTCGTTTGAACAATTTAAAAAGAGAAAAAATCTTACTTGTCAGGATGGATTTCTAACTGGCACCCCTACAATAAACAATAAGAAAAAAAACACTTAAAAATGTAATTAATAAACCTTGTAAAACCATCACAATGTAACCAGATGGACAGTTAAGTGCAGAATCTGTTATTTTAGTAAAAAAAAAACAAAAAATGAAAATAAAGAAATAAACAAAACAGCAAATTCAGGCAGAAAAAAAGACTTTTTCAAAGATCTGTTTTTCAACGTAACCTTTTAAAACCAATCTTTACAAGATGTATGCCTCTTTGTTCAGAAAGGATATAGAACTTCCATTAACTGTTTATTTTTACCTGATCAATGAATAATACGTTATGGTCGCTTGAGCAACCAGGAAATGTACTGAAGTAAAAGTAAAAACTGCTGTAAAGTACAACTATTACCAAGAGAACATTTTTTCTGGTGTAACTGAGTAAATGTAATTAGTTACCACCCTCCTCTGGTTCAAAGTAATTACAGATCAGACCTTTAATCTTTTATTTCCATACGTTTCTCATCCAATCTCTTCCCATGCCTCTTGCACTGCAGACAGTATTGAGGCCAATGTGGAGAACGCCGAGGTTCATGTAGAACGGGGAGCAGAACAGCTGCAGAGAGCCGCTATTTACCAGGTGAGCCGGTTTTTCCTTTGTTTTCACTAGTTTGTGACATTCTTAACAATAACCCCCCCTCTTTTTTTCTCCTTTCTTCCTTGTAGCAAAAATCCAGGAAGAAGATGTGTATTCTTGCCATAGTTTGTTCCATTGTGCTCATCATACTCGCCGTCATTATCTACTGGGCTAGCAAATGAGCTGATTTCATCCAAATATTGCCTCAGCACTCGATGTAACCCTGCAACACCCCCTTCACCCCGACCTCACCGACAACAACCAGAGAAGCTCTTTGTAGTAAAACCATCTCAGAAGTTCATCAAAATCCAGAGCTGGACAATTTGAAACATGTACTCATCATAAATCCTTAAGTCGGCTGATTTGTTAAGTAGATGAATAAGCTGCTTTGACTTTGGTGAGGAGGCTGTGGAGGGCGGGGCTTTGGAGCGGTCCCATCAACATAATTCCTTCCTTTCCCGTACTTACTTTACTGCACTAACACTAGCTCTCACTGTATAACACATGTATAAATAATGTAAGGAATAACTTAATATTGGCAGATTTCCTTTTAAGTTTTATGTATTTTGTTTATTTGTTGTTTAATTGATGTCGTGGCATCTTCTGATGTAGAAGTAAACAGCCATTTGTCTTTCTGTGAGTCGTTAGCCTCACAGTGAAGCATTGGTATTATGGTATTGAAGTGAGTACATGTTGAAAGTACTATAAACACATCCGTATTATAAACATTATGTTGAGAACATGAAGGTTGATGTAAAAATCTAAAAAAATGAAAGAACAGACTTTGTATAAATCATTTTAAGTTGATTTCTATGATCTCTCCTTACAGAAACCGTAATAAATATGTTAAGCAAAGGTTGCGTCTGTTTGTTAATGGGTGACAGAAGTTGATGTAAAATTATTTTAACAAGCGGTAACAGTAAGGACTTATATTCACAATGTTAGGTTTATCTGTGACTTGTTGACAGGATCGTTTTAAAAGGCGTTTGAGTTTAATGTCAGTGTGAACATGAGTCCACAAACAATTACTAACGGCTTGTTGCAAAATAAAGCCCTCCTGGGATTTTTCTTTTTATGGATAAATTGCAAATTAAACTTAGGATGTTTGTAGATAAACATGTAACATGATATCAGGCGACTTTTTGCTCCTTTTACTAAAACCTCAGAACTTCTTACTTACTTACTACTTACCTTTTACTTTTACATCAGTTAAGAAGACAAGGTACTTTTATCAACAACAAAACTGCCCAGCAGTAAATAAGCTATATTTGAAGGAACGTTTTGGGTGAAAAGTTTTTACATCTTGTTTGAGAGAAAAATTTTCCTTTTAAAATAATATGCCTGTTTTACAAATCTATTCAATCCAGTTTATTTATAAAGCACCAGAAATGTCCTCTCAAGGCTCTTTAATCAGATCATACAGGCAGATTAACGTTGATAAGTTTTCAGTCAAAGTAAACCCAACTGATTGCAGTAGTCACTGACTTTGCAGAATACTTTCTTCCTAGAAGGCCATGTAGAGAGAGTATATATTTGCTTATGTTGACTCTACAGCAATCCCTCACACTGAGCATGTATACAGCAATAGCACAGAGGAAAAACATGTTGGAGGAAGAAACTTCCAGCAGAACCAGGCTCAGTGTGAGCGGGTTCAAGGAGAGAGTCCAAGACAGAAAGAAAAAGTCATAGACGCAGTAACCTAGACCAACTTCCTCTTAGAAAAGGGAACAGTCAGCCCCCTCTACAGGTGGCTGTGTCTAGAAAAGAAACAGTTAAGTAAATGAGCTTTGAGTTAGTTTTCAAGAAGAGTGAACAAGAGCTCAAGGTAACAGTAAAAGTTGGGCGCATAGTCATTTTTAGTAGAGAAACAGGACTACAATAAGTGCTGAAAAACAGGCTCAACTCTATCATTAAATGGAAATTGTCGATGGCAGCAGCCTAGATGCTTCGAGGAGCCTCAAGGATGATGTCACAGCCAAACAGGACCAGGCCAGATTTGGAGCTGCAATGATAAAAAAAAAAAAAAAGAAAGCAGAGAGAAAGCTAGAAGTTTAACAAAGAAATAATGCAAAAAAATTAGAGAATAGAAGTAGAATAAATCAGAGTGGTGAAAAGTTGTCCCTATGTCCTCCAGCAGCCTAAACCTATAGCAGCATAACTATAAAGATAGGTCAG
>NW_015150654.1:900073-901791 GCF_000732505.1 Cyprinodon variegatus
ATTTGTCCATGAACGCTGTCCAGAGGCCATTGTCCTCGATAAGATGGAATTATATCAACTGGTTCTATTGTTCTGAACGCATCCACAGGTGTCTGCGGGTAAGGGGGATGGCGGAGCCGGGAGTTTGGGGCCCTTCTGCCATAACATCCAGGGGGTTTTGGTAAGGAGGTGGGGCTTCGAGTCTTTTCTTGCTGCCGACATGCTCTATAATTGTAGATACATCAGGTATCCTCCAACTCCAAACAGAAGAAATCATAAATAAGTATGACAAATCCATGTGTCTTTCACATCCTCGACTGAAAACATTGTAAAACACACCATCCTTCAAGCCTTCCATGAGTGCATGGCGTCTCCCAGAAAGTATGTCATGGCAGGACAGGATGGGTCCCCTCTCCCCTGTCTTCCAGCTGACAAAATATGATCAATTGCATTGAGAGACCAGCTGACCAGATCCATTGTTTGAATCCGGGTGACATGAAGAGAGGCTTCAGAAACACAAGACAGAGCAAAGCAGGGACAGAATGGGGGGAGTTGCAGGAGCAGCAGGAAAGTCTGACCGCCTCCTTCGAGAATCAGAAAATAATTTTTTATATATATATTTCCTCAGAGCACAGTGTTATTCTTACATGTTTCATTCTTTTCTCTAGATACCCAAATGATCCAAAGTCGTTTTAATTTCAGTTTTTAAATACCAGAGCCTTAAATTCAATTAACTGAACATCATACTAAGCCTAGGTAAAACTGAAAAGCAATGCTATTTATTTTTTGCCTGTTAAGTTAGTTGGAGCAGTTTAAATTAACTCTGGGTACGACGAAGGCCTTAAACACTATATTAACTGGTTAATACCTAAGACCTATTCAATGCAGACCCGGACAGGATGTCTCTGTGTAGTGCTGGATCTTCTGACATGTATGGATAACAATCCCAGTTCTTTGAAAGCTGGCATACATCTTTTACAGGTAAGTTTCTAGAAGAATTTAAGAGCATTTCCTATCCTTAAACATTTCCCTGCAATGATGCTGCTTTATGTCTCACCTCATTTGAACCATCTCTGCCAGCACCCTGTCCCAACTTGCATCCTAATAATCTACCAGTAGAGGGCAATACATTCAAAAGTACCACCATTACCTTCCACCATTGTTATTTTCTTTGTAAAATTCATGTGATATGGGGAAAATGTTCAGGACGGTTTAATTCAATATTGATCTTGGGAGAAAAAATAGGATTTAATACGTTTCCTTTTTCTTCTTCCTAATCCTTTCCAGGCAGGTTGATTGGTTGGGATCATGTATGGATAGACATAAAAATAAAGAGAGAAATTTTGATAACCATCTTTAAACACATTTCATGTCACAGCAATGCATGTCTGTGATATTGTTTAAAGTGTGTTATCTTTCTTATCATATATCAAACTTATTGGAAGTTATTTACATGAACCATTTCCGTGCCTGAATATTCTGGCTTTCACTCTTCTTAGAGGCAACATGTTTTTAGTTTTTTATCTTATTATGTTTGTAATAAGGCTTTTTTTTTTTTTGGTTTCCTCTGCATCATACTGGGTTTTATGTAAGACACAAAGGATCGTATTAATAATACAAATCTAAGCTAGGAGCTACATGATTAGAAGATAAAAGCCACTTTTACACGCAAAGGGTTATAGGCCAGACTCCAAAAAGCAGGGCAAGTATCAGCAAAATTATCGTATATATATATATAC
>NW_015150654.1:907229-908561 GCF_000732505.1 Cyprinodon variegatus
CTAAATATATTATCAAGGTTTTTTTTCTAATCGTGTGTCTAGGAAAAGAAAAGCTTCCATCAGTCAGTCCACCAGATTGCAGCAGAGTGCTGATAAGTAGAATTTCATGAACAGGTGGCCTCTGACCATGGATGGATTAACATCATCAAATGTCTGCATGCTGATCTAGGCAAAGGGAGAACACAGTATTTAATTGTTTCCAGCCAGCAGTGAATACAGACGTGATAATAGTGAATATTGTACATTTAGCTAAAAATAGAATGGTCTAAAATACCATTGTGTATGCACACAATGGAAATCTTATATGAAACTGAACCCAGAGCTTCTCAGCAGGCACAAAGTATGATATTTACAAAGGGAAAGGAATGTATATATGCAGAGAGAACACTTCTCCTAATAACGGACTAAGATATTGACTGCACACCTTTAACTGGTACACGTTTATTGATTAGAGCAATAGAACAAGGCAAGGCCAGCTGACTGCCTTATTTGGGTCTTATTTGGCCCCTGCCCACCTCATGATGTAACAAGAAGGACATTTTTGAAAATATACTATGTTGAAGATAAGACTTTTTTCCATTTACTCCTTTCTCACTTTCCCCATGTAAAGAAACCCATTATCAAGACAAACAAAACATGTTTATTTCGTAGGTTTGCTGGAATAGTGATAATTAAGCTTACTCAAACATGTTTTGCGACTTCCAACTTGTTCTTGTAGCATATTCAGATCAAAACATCTTTGTTGTGTCAAGTGCAAAGTGGTTGTGTTGAAGTGGGAAAGACTTACAGAGACATCTTGGGAGTTTTGCGCTGTAGTTCTTTTGAAATGTTATTACCATCAAGATTTGTTTCTTGTTTCACCCTTAAGTTATATAACAAGTCTTTATATTTCTGTATCTCAAGAACTGAGACTTGTCTCTCCATTTTCCTCTATCTACTTGAGTGGAGTAAATCACTGTAATGAAAAAAGGAAGAAAGCATTTTAAGGTTTAACATAATTTATTTTTAATTAAGTACAACAGAACAATAGATGAAGAGCTAATCATACAGAGAAACAACTCCTATAACTCAAGCTTGGTTCTCCTCCATCCGCAGAAGGAAATGACCCCCTAACTTGGTTTACACCACCTTATATATTAAACCCACACCTGCTTAGGCTCCAACTGCCTGCTTAAAGTCCTGGATTGCATTTTCTTATTTTATCCCCCAGATCACAGCATGTCCATATAAAGGACAGAAATATAAAGATCAGCATGCATCTAAGACAGCTGCAGCATGCAAATACACAGCTCACAATCCTAATCTACCTTTAATATACTGCTCCATGCTTTC
>NW_015150654.1:909665-917619 GCF_000732505.1 Cyprinodon variegatus
CTAGAATTTGCCTGATCCCATCTGATCTGTTTGCTTGACCTGTCCTCTGACTTCTGCATGATCTCTGCCTGCCTGGCACCGATTGGAACCATTTCCTGACCGCTGAGTCTGCCTGCCTTTGTCCAACCTGTCAACCCCACTGTGCACTGTACCTGGAACATGACCTGACTCCATCTTGGATTCTCCTTCAGCACCTCAGCAGATCTCTGACTTTCCGGCTCTGACAACCTGCCGCGTCACCGACATCGGCTTTGCTCTCTGGATTATCCTGCCTGCATCTGTCTGTTTTGATCTCCTGCCTGTCCTGTGACCTCCGATACAACAGCGTCTGGGACTCTCTATGCAGACAAATATTACGATTTTGATATTGAAATACTGCATTCATATAAAGATCAAATCTTATAAAACTAAACAATTTCAAATAACTGATCAGGTTTAAAATTTTATATATGATCATTTTTGTCTGTTTCAGATAGATTTACCAGAATTGCCTTAGGTTTTGGTAAAGTTTCTCTACATGTATAAATCAGGGCTGTCAGTCGATAAAAAAAAAGAATCTAATTAATTAAATACTCTGTAATTAATTAATCAAAATTAATCGCATATAATTTTTGTGAAAGTATTTTAAATATTTTTAATTCAAATGATTCAATGAATAATCAGCATTAGATACATTAAAGTTCAAAAACTCTTCTTCACATTTCATGCCTTCAGACGTTTAACATGTATCTTTGTGGCACACAGTGATGTAGGCGACAAAATGAAAATAAATGAACACTCCCCACAATATCAACACTTTACAACAGCTTTACAACACCTCAGGCAACCAAAAGTTTACTATAGTGCAATATAATTGAGCATAAACATTCAATAAAAAAAAGAAAAATAGCCCTTTTACCGCAAAAATAAAAAAGCAACCATTTTTCAAGTTGTAGTAGAAACATGTGCCTCACCTCTACTTCTCCTTCAGCCGGTCACTGAGACAAACTAGCTTCATTACATTCTCAGAGCTCAAGGCTGCCATCTTTTTTTTTGGACTACATTACCTGCAAGTCAAAAACGTTTCTCAGCAGGAACAGAACTTGCAGGGGCAGCCAGATATTTGCGAGCCAGTACAGACAGCTGCTGATGGGCTCCTGCATGAGTTTTCCACCCCTGCAGCGGGCATTCCTCCATGCTAATGGTGGGCTCTGCTTTGTAGCCCTGCTTGGTTCCACCATGTCTGAGTCTGAGTCTGTGTCTGAAGCAAAGAGAAGGAGGCTTCTCTTTTTCGATGGCTCTTCTACAGCAGCGGTCCCCAACCACCAGGCCGCGGACCAGTACCGGTCCGTGGGTCATTTGGTAACGGGCCGCACAGAAAAAAGTATATATATATAATTTATCGACGAGCAGAGTCTGAGTGATGTTTTATTTTGAAAAATATAAAAAATTGCGGTATTCTCTCCCAATTCCATCAGTCGGTGCATCTGTGCGTCTTGACACAGGTTAAGACTCATCCTATCTAAAACATCCTATCTTTGTGAAGCGGGACTTTCTGCGGTTACAGCGACCAAAACAAAGCTACGGAGCAGACTGGACATCAGGAGGACACTTTGTCTGTCATTTTCTCCGATTACGCCTAGATGGAACTGGCTTGTTGTTTTATTTTTATGCTGTTTGTATTTGATTTTATGCTAGTCGTATCATTTTACTTGATTGTATTTTCCCACTCCCCTTGTTTTTTAAGACACTTCAAGTGCTTGAAGCGTGGGTCTAATGCTGAAGCTATGTTGAGCCATCCATTGTTGAGGTTTGCTTGCTGTTCAGACAGGTCCTTTTTAAAGGCAGTCTTGAATTTTCCAATATAGGCTGGGTCCTCGTCTTAAACTTCCATTGTACGGTACAGGTGGCAGAGAGCAGGCAACAACACAGAGCAGGAAACATAAGTTTCACCTCCAAGGAGCTCAGTCACATATCTGCAGTGGATGATTAGAGATGCACACACTGCATTAGGCTATATCAGTCATAGTAGTACCTTAGCCTGCTTAAACAATTTGCAAAATAAAATACTGTAAATTTCTTTACAATAAATAAAAAAAGAGACATTTTGTGTGTGCGCGTGTGTGTAAGTTTTTACCTGCATGGTTCAAGAATGTCTTTCAGCCTCTGAATTTTGTTCCACTCAGATGTAGTCAGCATAGTCAGCTTTTGCTCCTGTCTGCTCAGTGTAGCCTTGATAGCCTCCTGGTTCTCCAGGAGACGAGAGATCATGGCGAGTGATGAGTTCCATCTTGTGATAACATCCTGAATCAGACTTTGGGTCACTTGCCCAAGTTGAGTTTGCTGCTTGTGGAGCTCCTCTGTATTGGCAGGGCAATGTTTAAAATGCCCCACTATCTTACGACACTTTGCCAATGTGTCACTGTGAGGCAAACATAGATTCTTCTCTGTAACATATGAGCAACACAAGGCAGGTGCTGATCATGTTTCGGGCTCTGTCTGTGCCGACTGTGGTGATCTTTGGTTTAACTCCCCATGCCTCCGCCACAGATAAAAACTGCTGGGTGCACGCATCAGCGTAATGCCTGGTATCCATTTTTAGCATTGCTAACGCAAATGACTGGAGTTTCCATTCACAGTCAATGATGTGTGCCATAGCACCAAGGTAATTGTGATTGCTAACTGAAGTCCAGTGATTCCAGTAATCAGCGCGATATGTTCTGCTCCCACCAGTATATCTCCTTTTGGGGTTTTTTTTCAGTGTCGTACAGCTGCTGGATTTTTGACATAATGGTGTTTCGTGATGACGGGTTATATGTTATGTCTGAAGAGGCTATTTGTAAAACCTCTGCTAACCCCCTGTCTTCTATCAGTGAAACTGGTCTGCAAGACATTGAGATCCATTTAGCAAGGGAATTGCTCAGTCGGTCAAATGCAGATTTGTTTAGTTAACGTTTCAGTGTTTGCTCCAGTGTGGTTTGATGATGAGGTTGACTGCTAGAGCTTGTATCACAGGACGTGCTAGGTCGTGGTCCTACCTGCGGGTTAACTCCTGGATGCTTTGCACTTATGTGGTACTTAAGAGCTGACGCACTCCGGTGGTAAGCAAATTCCTTTCTGCAGATATTGCAGATGACTTTACTTTTATCAACCCCTCTGTCAGGCTGTTTTTTAGAACTAAATGATGAAATCAATGACCCAGGCAGAGCGTTTTCGTCTCCCTTTTTCATTTTAGAGTCTAAATGGTAAATGGCATGTACTTATATAGCGCCTTTTTTCAAGTCAGGTAACTTGACCAAAGCGCTTTACACTACATTCATTCACCCATTCATTCACACACTGATGGTGGCAAGCTACATCGTAGCCACAGCTGCCCTTGGGCTCACTGACAGAAGCGAGGCTGCCGTACACTGGCGCCACCGGGCCCTCGGACCACCATCAGTAGACATTGCAGGTGAAGTGTTTTGCCCAAGGACACAATGACACTGAAAGTTGGAGCCGGGGCTTGAACCGTCAATCCTTCGATTTCAGGGCAAACTCCTACATCCAACGCCACTGTCGCCCCCCATGTGAAAACAAGGGAATTCTACTTCTTCTTCCAGGTTGACGAGTCTAACCAGTGCCATCTCTCTGCACTCCAGTCCAACGGGAGGTTTTTGTTCGTGCAGTGTGAGCAGGTAGATCAAATCAGAGTGTCATGTCGCATAGTGTGAGAACATACATCATGAGCTGTGAACCTTTAGACCCTGTGGTTTCGTCGTACAGTTTGAGTTATAGCTGTGTGCAAAGATTGAAAATATCGCACAGTTTATGCCCGGCTTTATTATGTAGTGTTTCAGGTGAAAATTAAATAAAAAATACAATTGTTCTAAACCTCAAACGGTAATTAAATGTGGTTTAGTTGGAAAATCCAATTTAATTCCAAATTCAAAAATACTTTATTAATCCCAAAGGGGCATTAAATGTTACAGTAGTTCATATGTTTTACTGAGTTGTTTTAGGTGTTGAAAGTTATAGGCACTAAGGTTTTTCTGTATCGTTCTGTCTTGTACTTGATCTAGAGAAGCTTCTGACTGAAGACACTTTCCTGTTTTTTTTTTTTTAGAAATCTTCTGAAGAGGATGCTGACTACTGTCCATAATATTTATCAATTTATGAAGAAATTTGTCAAATAGTCTTGTTGTGATTTTATGTTCTTTTCTTTTCCCAGCCAGCTGTTGTTATTATTATTTTATTTAATCAGGTATTGTTTCGTCGGTTATATTCTGTTTATGACACACAGTCCTACTAGCTGTGTGTTAGAACAATGAATGAAAGAGTGATTCCAGCTCTAATCATGGTCAAACAGTTAATTCTGCACATACATGGAATAAATTCACCACAACTTCTGTTCAAAATATAAGAGTTTATTAACAAAACTCATTCAGCTCCAAGTCAAACATATTTCAGTTTAACACTCTCAACTATGTCTAGTAAAACTAAACTAAACTAAACTAACTACTATGTACAAAGAGGAAGGGGGAAACAGTTGAAAACCATATTACAGTTTAAGATGGATTTTGTGTTTGAAAAACTAAAGTTTATCTGGAAGAATTTGGGATATGATCAAATTAGCTTTTCCCTAATTTTGGCGAAATTGGAATGTTTTCAGACCAATTCACAATGCAAATCCATGAGGTGAATAAAACATTATTTGGCCAAATAATCTTTATTAAATGATTTGCTTAATCAAGAATCAATAACCTTTAGTTAATGCTCCTTCACCCTCTTTGAAATAGCGAGCAGCGAATAGACATCAGGATTCCTCTAAATGACTCTTGGTCAGACTTGGCAATGGAAATGTAATGAGCATCTGAGGAACACATGAACACTAATGTTATATCAGTGTTTAAATCCTTAGTGAATAAAGTTTGTCTAAGCTTTAGCAACAGCTCAACACATATTCCTGTAGCATAGCGTAGCATGCAGTCCATTCTGTTAGCTTGACTTTACTCATCAGTAAACACATATTGTTTGTTCTGTCCCTAATAATGCCAGACCTGCAAACCTTTTTTTCCATGTCCAGTTGGAAAGCTTGAGTTCCATCCAGCTGCAGCTGACCAAGGGTTCTTTGTCCCAGTCTCACAGCAGGGGTCCCCTCAGGCTCACACCCAGGGCATGGTTCTCATCCGGTTTGGCTCTATAAGTTCTGAAACGCAAGAGAAATGTGTTGCAAAAGGTTTGTTTGCAGCAGTTTGGTTGTGAGAGGTTCTGACCTGTCCTTGATGGTTCTGGAGATCTGGTTTCTCTGGGGCCTGCATCTCCCCTGTGGTGGAGAACCAGCCAAAGCGGACCCCAGCTTCCTGGGCAAGGGAGAGGAGGCAAAGAGCGCAGAAGGCAAAGAGAGCAGGAGCAGAAGAGGGAGAATCCTGTGTGCTCTGTGGTTTTGTTGTCACAGAGAGAGGGGGGTAGGTTTTCACACCTCTGGTGGCTTCCATGTGACTTGCCTTTGGCTGAAAAGGGGGGGCTGCAGAAGTCCCCCAGCTGTTATTCACCAAAGCTGCGTGTTCTCCTCTGGTCATCCTGTCAAGATGAAATATGGACACTGGTTCCCAATGTCCAAAAACCATGATCATGGCATATGGCACAACAATCTCCAGAGGTTCTAGAGGAGTTCCTATAACAGAGCTGTCCTCTTTAATCAGCCGAGTAATTTGAGTTTATTGAGTAATTTGCTCTGATGGTGTTGCCTTAAGCTTCCATTCTGCTGTCCTTTTTGTAGACAGCTTCACATTTGCGTCTGCGGTCAATTTTGTTGACCATTTGAACATCAACATATTTATATTTCTCCATCACCTCCACTTTTTGTTTTTACAATCATCTTCCTTGTTTTGTTGACATTCAGGATCAGATTATTGTTTCCACACCATGCCTCAAAGCGGTTCACCAGCTCCTTGTACTCAGCTTTTTGTCCATCTTTGATGCACCCAATGACTACAGAGTCATCCCAATATTTCTACGAAAGATGGGACTTTATCTGGTACTGGAAGTCAGAGGTGTACAGAGTAAAAAGTAATGGTGAGAGTACCGTTCCCTGTGGTCCTCCTGTGGTACTGACTACTTGATTAGACAGCTGACCCTTCAGTCTAACAAACTGTGGTCTGTTTGTCAGGTAGTCTTTGGTCCAGGGGTCTGTTTCATGAAGCAGGTTTAACAAATTCAGATTCAAATCTGCAACTCTAAATTGATTTAGCCTAAAGTTGGGAACTCTGTTTTCACAACGGCTGCTATGAATTAGCTGAATCAATTTCAACTAGATCCACTCAGAGTAAAGCGCATATGCCACAAGTATGAAAAGCTATGATCAGTGGAGCACCGATTCGACAAGTCACCATGACAACAGGCAACATGAAGTGTCTATTTCACCCCACTTGAACTAGAGATTTTAATGCATAAATGCGGAAAAATAAAAATAAAAAAGGAGAATGTGTTTAAAAGACAGAGAAACAGCACTACTGCTACAAAGGAGAGGAAGATGATGAAGGAGATGATTGTTGCTCCAGTTAAAGCATAAGTTTATGTTAATTTACTATAGCAGGCTGTTTTTACATTTATTCAAAAGCACTCTCCTTTTGTTGTTCCATTTGTAGATGACTAAAATAAGATTATTTCTGATAAAAATCACACTCCTATACCTAACTGTAATAATAAATTTTCTAGATTACATAATTATACTAGTAAGAATTAAGTTTTATATATCTAGAAATGTTTACACATTTTATTGGGTCAGGACTCCTGTCTGTGTGTTTGTATTTCTGTGTTTGTCTCCCTTCCTCCACCAGGAGGCGCCTGGTTCTGGTCCGCCTCCTCACACACCTGTAGATGGTTACATCATTAACGGGGTGTTCTTAAGCTGCTGACTGCCACTACCTTGACGCCAGAGTGTTTGCCAGTTTTTGGTACTCTAGCCTAGCTGAGTTTTGCTGAGTCAAACTGAGTTCTTGTCAACCTGAGTCTTAACATTGTTTTTGTCTTTGCCTCTCAAAAGGAAGTCATCCTGCAAACTGGATTTTTCTGACCTTCTCTCCCTGGAAGGATCAACAGAGCTTCAAGCTGAGCTGGGGATCAAACAGGAGGTTTGGACCCACTTTCCCAAGAGATCGTTTGAGCTTCACACCGAGAAAGGGATTAATCTCCACTACGACCCGTTCAAGTACCGCAGGAAATCTGAGTGGCAGTCAGCTTCTCCGTTCACCTACAAACAACTGCATTCTGGGTAAACCCTGTTCCGCCTTCCAAAGAATCAGACAAACACTGGAACTACAGCATACAGACTGGAGTCAAGGATACAACAACTTCTCTGGAAACGTGAGTCAGCAACCAGATCCTCTTCTCCAAGTTCACGAATCAAATTTCCCACTGAGCCTGAACTAATCGCTGTGTCTTCCCCTCACTTTTCAGTTCCGGTTGAGCAGTGTTCAGAGCAACACTTCTCTCTGCATTATCTCTTCAATAAAACCTGTTAAACCTTTTCTCCTGGTCTCCCTGTTTGGTCTTCTGCATGTGGGTCAGAACTTTAGTAAAATCATGACAAATTGACTGTTCTGACATTTGTTAGCTTGACTGAAAATGTTTTTATGATATATGAAAAACATTTTTTCATAATTAAAATAATACAACTGCTGAACAGTAATATTAACGACTACCGTCCCGTAGCACTGACACCCATCATCATAAAGTGCTTCGAACGGCTGGTCATGACACATATCAAATCCATCCTCCCCCCCACCCTGGACCCCTTTCAATTCGCATACAGACCCCGGCGCTCCACAGAGGACGCCATCAACTCAGCTTTGCACCCAGCCATCACTCACCTGGAGAAAAAAGACTCTTATGTGAGAATGCTGTTCATCGACTTCAGCTCAGCATTCAATACAATTATACCCCAACAGCTGATATGCAAACTGGACAAACTGGGCCTCAGCACCTCCCTCTG